>NC_043711.1:65015771-65037074 GCF_006229205.1 Suricata suricatta
AGCGCCACGCCGTCCTCCGGCGGCAGCTGGACGCCTTCCAGCGCCTGGGTGAGCTGGCCGGCCCCGAGGACGCCCTCGCCCGCCACGTCGAGAGCAACCTCCAGCGCACCCGCGACCTAGCGGCCGAGCGCACGCGGCTGGAGCGCCAGGGCGCCGAGGCGCAGCGCGTGCTCGACGAGTTCCGCTGCAAGTAAGTGGCGGGCGCGGAAGAGGGGGGTGGGGGGACCGGAGGCGGGGTGGCGGGGTGGGCTCTTGCCTGGCGACCCAGGACTCCGGCCCCGCCGGGGGCGCGCGCACCACGGTGCCCTTCCCTCACCTAGGACCCGCTTTCATTCCGACCTTACTTCACGCTTTGCATGAAACAGGTACCATTTGCTTGTAACGTGCTTTAAAATTCAGGTATAATTTACATGGCGTACAACGCACAGGTTTTGGGGCGCTTGGCAGGCTCAGTCGGTAGAGCCAGTAACTCGATCTCGGGGTTGTAAATTTGAGCTCCACAATGGGCGTAGAGATTACTTAAAAATACAGTCTTTAAAAAAATGCACAGGTTTTAAGTGCATAGTTCAATGAGTTTTGATAATGGATGTACCCATGTTTCTACGAGACAAGCAGGGAATTTTCACCACCCCAAAAAGTTCCCTCTTGTCCCTTCCCGCTCAGGTTAGTCTGTACCTCTCCCCCACAAAAACCGCGGAGGCACTGAGTCTTCGGATTGCTGTCATAGTGTTCTGGTGTTTTGCGTGTTCTGGAATTTCACAAAAATGGAATCTTACGGATTCGTGCTTGTATGTCTGGCTTCTTTTGCTCAGCACAGTGTATTTGAGATATATTCATGTTATTTGATCCTCAGAGCCTTACTCTGTAATAGATGGTACTGCACCTGTTTTGCAGTAGAGGGAACTGAAGCTTAGACAATGTCAAGATTTAGGGCAAGGTCACTCAAGTAGTGAATCCCAGCACCGGGACGGAATTCAGGTACTCGGCATGCTAAATCTAATAATCTTTACCGCATCATAGCCGATACCTGGAGATTATTTCAATGTGTGTTCTCTAGAGTCTTGCTACTCAAATTGTGGTCTGTGGATGATCAGCATTGCCATCACCCAGAAACTGGTTGGAAGTGGAGTTAAGCTTGAAGCTTCAGAAGCCTTGGTCCAGGGCCTGTCCCCATTTCCCAGAGTGAGTAAGACGATAAGATCGCCTGAAGAATTGGGGCATGCGCACCTGGGTGGCTCAGCTGGTTGTGTCTGACTCCTGATCTCAGCTCAGGTCGTGATGTAAGTTCGAGTTGACTGCACAGAGTCTGCTTGGGATTCTCTGCCTCCCTCTCTCTCTGCACCTCCCCCACTTGCTCTCGCTCTCTCTCTCAAAATAAATAAAACTTAAAAAAATAAAAAGGATTGAGGCACCTGGTGGCTCCGACAGTTGAGCGTCAGACTTCAGCTCAGGTGATGGTCTCACGGTTAGTGAATTCAAGTCCCACATTGGATTCACTGCTGTCAGCATAGAGCTTGCTTCAGATCCTCTGTCCTTCATTCTCTGCCCCTCCCCTACTTGCACTCTCTCTCAAATAAAAGACATTTTAGAAAAGATCACCTGAAGAACTATTAAAAAGAAAAAAACGATGCTCAGCAATTTGTCACCATCCTCACAGGTTATAAATACAGGGACCTGTATTTACTCTGCAGGGACCACTTCAAGGAATTTACTTTTTGATGCTCTGGCAGGTGTAAAATGACATGTCAGCATGGTAGTGTGATCCGCAATAGCAAAAGCCTGGAATGAACCTAAATGCCTATTCACAGGCGAGCACATTGTGCTTCATTTATGCAGTGGAATGCTACCCAATGGTAGAACAAGAGAATAGCATGTTACTATTGTTTACTTTAAAAAGAAAGGGGCGAAGAGTAGAATTTTTTGCTTGCATTAGGAAAAAGGTGACACAGACACAGGCAAAAACCCCATGACACTGATTACATGTGGAAGATAGGGGAGTAGGAGCTGGGCAACGGAAGAGAGAGGAAGGGAGTTTTTTAATGGAACAGGTTTTTATGTAAATAAAAAAAATTGTCTAACCACGTAAGAGATTTATCCATTTAAAAATTATATAAATTAATCTAAATATACAGATGTCCAGGCCTCACTCTGGACCTCGGATGGCAGCCAGAAATTTTAAGTTTTATGAGCTCCACTGATAATTCCAGTGAATAGCCAGGTGTGGGGACCCCTGGTCTAGGGCAGTCAGAGACTCTTCTACAGATGTGCTTTATGTTTAAGTTCCACATTCTTTTCTTTTTAATTTTTAAAAAATATTTATTTTTGAGAGACAGAACACCAATGGGGAAGGAGGAGAGAGAGAAGGAGATACAGAATCTGAAGCAGGCCCTAGGCTCTGAGCTGTCAGCATAGAGCCCGATGCGGGGCTTGAACTCATGAACTGTGAGATCATGACCTGAGCCAAAGTCAAGACTTGGGCAGGTTATTCAGTAGTGTGTACTGAATGTATTTATCACATCATACTCATTGATTTCATTCCTATCAGTCCTGTTTAGAGCCCTAAAAACAGATTTGGAGTTGGAAGAAGGGATCTGGAAATCCATCTGTTATAGCCCTTCATGGGAAAACTATGATTGGCAGGAGACTTGAACTTGGGTTTTCTCACCTTATGCTGTCTAGAACATAGTTCTAGAAGAAGAGAAGCAATTCTTGGGTTCCTGGGGGGTGAGACCCAGAGATAGGACCCTCATTCAAATGAAGCTCATGTTTTCTAAAGCAAAAGGAAGTGTACATTGGTTCAGACACCCGGGGTAGCTCCACGGGCACACAGGAAGCCCTGGATCTCCAAGTGGTCTTTACTTAGTTATCAGGCCCCTGTCTCCTGGGATTTGGCTGGGTCCACATGACTCTTTTGAGCCCTCATTAAAGGAAGGGTCGTGTAGAGTTTTCCTGGTCTTTTGGTGATTTTATTTGGTTCTGAGTTGGATATTTATCATGGAGCTGTTCCTTCAGGGTCTGTGATTTATTTAATAATTTTCATTAATTTATTCTCTCCCATTGCCCCCCTTGCAGAGACTTTAATATTCAAACTGAGGTACTGGGATTTAAAAATTATAATAAAAATCATACCCATCTGCATGCAGGGGTGCACACACACCAAATTTGGTTTTACATCCCAGGGGTGAGTTAGTGGTTAGCCAAAGCCAGGTGAAAATAATGCAGCCTTGGCAAGCATGTTCTCTTCTTGGATAGTTGAGTAATTTCAAAATCAGGTTTCAGCACATCAAACAAAGACTAAATAAAACAGAATGAAACAAAAACAAATAAAACTACCAAAATACCTTAATGAATATGTATCGTCAATTGTCCAAATTGCTAAAAACCAAAAATAATTAGGTAAAACAATCAGATAATTGAAGCCAATGTGTTTTTTCACTTTATGAATTCATTTGTATATTCACTTATGTGAATATATATACATACATATCATGATTTCTTTTTTAAAACTTTTTTAAAGTTTATTTATTTTGAGAGAGAGAGAGAGAGAGAGAGAGCAGGCAGGAGGGGCAGAGAGAGAATCCCAGATAGGCTCTGCCATAGACATTGCAGATGAAGAGCTCAAACTCACGAACTGGGAGATTGTGACCTGAGCTGAAACCAAGAGTCAGACGCCCAGCCGACTGAAACACCCAGGTACTCCACATCATGATTTCTTATTATGAAGTCTTTATAATGAAATCCCTTGTCTTTAGTATCTAGACTTGTTTTTACAGCATGAAAATCACCCACAATAACACATTATTGCATTATTTATCAAACATGTTTTTAAGCTACTGAGATTCTTGGATGTTTCTAGCAGGAAACAACAATGAGAAAATTGGATTTTGCTAACAGTTTTATTTTCAAAGCTAACTAGCCATTAAAAAACAATTTCTGGCCCCTTTAGACCCACACACAAAAGACAGTGCTAAATGTGACATCCTGGTGGGAAACGTAAAACTTGTACAATTATGTTTTGCTTGCTGGTTATAGCTGAGCTTTTTAGGTGGTTTAGAACTAGGCGTGTGCACAGTGCACATATTCCTAATTGTTCTTTCTTGCAGTTAGGACTCTCCCTACAGCAGCATGGTTTTCTAAAGGCCTCTTTCAGTACTTGAGCCCGTGACGTGTGTGCAAGGGTCCTGGAAACTACGCTTTGTGGGGTGGGCTGAGTTAAAAAAAATTTTTTTTAATGTTTTATCTTATTTTTGAGACAGAGAAAGACAGCATGAGCAGGGGAGGGTCTGAGATAGAGGGAGACACAGAATCTGAAGCAGGCTCCAGGCTCTGAGCCGTCAGCACACAGCCTGACTTGGGGCTCAAACACAAACCATGAGGTCATGACCTGAGCTGAAGTTGGACGCATAACCAACTGAGCCACCCAGGCGCCCCTGGGCTGAGTTTTAATTAGGATTCGTTTCAACCGCAAATGGCATAAACTCCGAAGTGGCATTGGCTTATCCAGGATGGAAATTTGTTTCTCTCTTGTGTAAGGTCTGTCTGGCCTAGCAATTCAGCATGCCACCCTATAGTATTTGAGGCTCAGAAGGCTCTGCCTGGCCTTTAGGAAAGCACATCTATGTTTTAGGTGCAGGATGGAAGAAAGGATGCAGAAGGACACACCCACAGCATCTCTTATCATCGAGGATATTTAGAAGCTGCCACAGACTTATACTTCTATCTCATTGGTCAGAACTTAGTCACATGGCCACATCTAGCAGCAAGGAAGGCTGGGAAATGTAGTCTTTCCTTTAGGCAGCCCTGTGCCCAGGAAACATCAAGGGTTTTGACTCCTGGAAGAAGGCCAGGATGGATATTGGGGACAACTTACAGGGAAGGGTGGGGAGTCATTTGGGAAGGAGCCTTCTCTCTTTCTTAAGAGGATGAAAGTCCCCCTTGAGGGAAACTCTCTCTAAACAGAATGCTTTCTGGGGTCTCTCTACCTCCTGATCTCTATCATTTTCTACAGTCCAGGGAAGAAGATGAATAGGAGGAGAAAACACACCTGTTACTAATATCCATTGCTTTATCAATTTTGTGTGTGTTCAAATTTGAGGGGTTTCCCTGCTCTACCCAGGCAGCATGGGGTGGCTATCGGGGCATAATTATTGGTATCAATAATTATTCAAGTGTGAGTCCTGACACCACCCCTCTCTTAGTTGGGAGTCTTCCAGAAACTGTGCCTGATAAAGGGGTTTGAGGGCTAGTAGCTTATCTGGGAGGTGACCTCCCAGGTTGGGGAGTGAGGAAGTGAGGCAGGAAAGGAAAGGCAGAAAACACTGAGTGCATTCTGCAGGTTACCCTGGAGCTAACCTACTGGATGGAGAAACACTTAAGTTGTCCTTGCGCAGGGCAAGGGGGCTGAGGTATTTATGTACCCACTCATCTTCTGTTGGAGGTCAAGGGCTGCCCCAGGGGCACTGACTCTCTGGCTTGTCCAGCCAGCCCTGCCCAGTGGCCCAGAGCAGGCCTTGAGGGCACAGAGATGAGGGTGAAGTGGCCTGAGCGTCTGCCCTAGGTCATGGGCCAGTTTCTCAGCCTTTTTTCTCATTTTCCTCCCAGTGGTGGGAGGGGAGGGCAATGATAACCGCCCTCTGCCAGGGTTTTGTAAGGATTAAATGGCATAATCCAGAAAAACTGACACATGTAGATAGATACAATACTATATGAAACCCAAACAAGGTCAAGGTCAGGTTAGTGGTAGGTCATGTCGAGCAGTATCCCATTCTCTGTGTCACTGCTCTACTTGGGTTAGGAGTGTATGGAGATATGATTCCCATATCCTTGAGGTGGCTGGGCAGGGGTGAGGGGGTGGAGGGGCTAGGGGGCAGGGGCGGAGGTTGGGCCTCAAGGCTGAGGGACTCCTGTTCATTTACTGCTCTCAGTTACCCATGTATGGTGGCCACAGCACCACTCTGTGCATGCACCATGCTGTGGAAAAGGTTAGGAAGTGGCAGGCTCAGCAATGTGGCACTAGCTACTATTTTAAACTTAAGGACCTCTCCTTAAAGAGACAGTATAGTACCCTGTAACGCTGATTGTGTGGTCATTATACATGGAGTCATGGAAGGTGTCCTACTTTTGCTTATGTGTCCAATTTGCAGGTATGAAAACGAGTGCGAATGTCAGCTGCTCCTAAAAGAAATGCTGGAACGGCTTAACAAGGTGAGCTGAGCACGTCTGGGAGTCTGAGTAGGGACAGAATTGAACTAAATGGCTGAGGTGACCATCACACCCTTCTTCTTTGTGTCCCTTTAGGATTCACCTATTTCTTTTGCTGTCACTCTCTTTCTTGAGTTCATAATTTCAACTAAATCTTTGTGTGAATTTATGTATCCAAGACACACACTCCTCTCCCACCACAGGCAGGGTCTTACCAGAGAACTGGAGACCGTTAAGCTTCTGGATTGTGCTATGCTGTCAAAATGTGGCAGCATCCCAGTGACCAGCTGGGGTTTTGCCATTCACATGTACTGGTCCCAAACACCAAACTCAGGAAACTTGCTTTGGGCAGTGATTATTGGGATGCAAGGATATCTCTGCTCTGCTGGCTGACAGTCTCTTCTTCAGAACTCTCAGAACAGAGGAAGAAGTTTCCATTTCCTGTCAAGCTCTCACCTCTTAGAGCCTGGAAAGTAGCTTTGTGGAGGGCACCAGGGATTCTCAGCTTCTTGCTGGGGACCCTCCTGCAGAGTTGTGTGGGGTTGTTCTTTGCAGGGAGTTTCCTTCTCCAGACCCTCCATCATCAATGTAACTGGATTTTCTGCTGTAGCCAGGGGAACTCGACTACCAAATGGAATAATCTTGGATCTCAGAGGTTGGACAAAACCAGGGATGGCAAATAGCTATAATTTCAGACTTCAAATGTCTTGAGGGGAAAGACTCAAGGAGACTGTTTCATTGAAGAGTTGCTTATTTAAGGCACATGGCTGTTTTCCCCTTCCCTCCCTTCCATACCCTCATCAGAATTCCTCATCAGAATTGCTGACAAAAACAGCACCTTTCCCTGCTGTGCCCAGATGTGTGGCCTTAGGATTCTTCTCCACCTGGAGTTCTAGGCAGCCACTTCAGATAGTTGAGGTTAGCTCAGGATGTTTGCCAGTCCTTGGCTTTGTCTGTTGTCCAGGAGTAGTCTGCTAATTAGTGGGAGCTAGAACCACAACCTAGGGAAACTGAATTTTTGTCTATGTTATCTACTCTACCACATGATGCTTCTGCACCCTTCCCTTAGTGTGCATATAATGTATTGTCCAAACCAGGACACTGTGTGAAAGGAAGATGCTGTCAATAATTACCAAGGCCAAATGATAGAGGCTGGGGTAGTCTTTGGCCAGCCAGCATGTGAACACTCCAGATATAAACACAAGGGTGGGGTGATGGTGTGCTTCAGGAGAGCCCTACAGGCACAGGCTCAGTGATGGGTCTTGTATTGGGTTGGGTTGCAATGGCCCCATGTCTGTAAAAGGTGGGATTTGGCTGTTCATGGCATCAGACATTGCCCAGCTGTTCTGCTGATACTTGGAGCTCATCCCCATTCTTGTTTTTGGTGGTAATCCCAGGGTGCCAGATGGGGCCACCATCTTGTTCGCAGACCACTGCCTTCAGGGACATATGTGCCTGTTCAGCTCCTCCCTGGCCCACCACGTTTTGCTTTGTGCGTATTTGTCCTTACTGCAAGCAAGCAGAGCTCTTTCTGGACTTACTTCTGATGTTGTCACTCATGCAATGCCATTGTGTGCAATTTTTATTGAAGAGGGAGACAGAATGCAGTCCCTCTTTTTAGCTTTGGTGGAAAATAACACCAGAGATTTATTTATTAAAAAAATTTTTTAAGCTAATTTATTTTGAGAGAGCGAGAGAGAATGAGTAGGGAGGGGTAGAGGGAGAGGGAGAGAGAGAATCCCATGCACCTCTGCATCATTAGTGAGGAGCCCTGTGTGAGGCTTGAACTCACTGTGAGACCAAGATCTGAGCCAAAACCAAGAGTCGGGTGCTTAACTGACTGAGCCACCTAGGTGCCCCAGTAACACTGAATTTATTTATTTATTTATTTATTTTTAATGCTTCTTTATTTTTGAGAGACAGAGCATGAGCAGGGGAGGGGCAGAGAGAGAGAGGGAGACACAGAATCAGAAGCAGGCTCCAGGCTCTGAGCTGTCAGCACAGAGCCCAGTGCAGGGCTCGAACCCATGAACCATGAGATCATGACCTGAGCTGAAGTCGGTTCCAATTTTAGTATATGTGCTGCCGAAGCGAGCACATGAAGTCGGATACTTAAGTGACTGAGCTACCCAGGCGCCCTAGTGACACTGAATTTAAAAACAAGCTCCAGCCTTCTGTTGTTTTTCTATTAAAGAACAATACATATTCTCAGAAGGAAAACGGGGTAGTAGAGATCACGAAAAGTAAGGGAAAGGCCTCCCTCCGTTTCGTCCCCCTAAGAACACAGCTGCTACACGTTTGTATATATTGTGACAGAGAGTGTGGACAGTTGAAGTATGGGTCCCATTGAAGTATGGGTTACGAAGGTTCTGGGGAAAGATGCTACCAGCAGCTTGGGCCAGAGCCATCACAGGGCATCAGCGTGGCTCTTTCCTGGATCCAGGGAAAAACAGTTCTGCCCAGAAGAGAGCTGTGCAGTCCAAAATGGGAGAATAGCTTGATCATGGGACCCTTCTTGCCACTGTTGAGTATCTGCAAGACTTTGGGGGAACTGCCTCATCTCCCTGAACGTCAGGTCCTTCATCTCCCAAGCGGGAGCAGTGATAGTTGCCATCACCACGAAGTGGATGTCTGTTGACCCACATAGTAAGAACAAAGTGACATGATGGTGTATGTGACTTGTCTGTCATGGTTATTACAGACCCCTTGATGTGATGATGGGTGCCAGCTTAGTTCTCTCCCAGAGCGTGAGATTCATAACTGGTGATGTGTGGGGTGACTTTAGAAAATGGCGTGTAGAGAAACAAGTTTTTCGTATTTTTATGATCATCTCTTCTCTACAGCTGGTGACATCAAAACATTCCTTTTCAAATGCATGCAAGTGAAAATGAATCCATTTCAAGAAAAATATGGAATGACTAATAGTACAGGAGGTGCTTGGATGTAGCAGGAATCATGAGCACAGCACACAACCCAGGGACTGGCCAAGTCCATGCACTAGTTTGGAGCTTTGTGGTTATTTTTTTTACCCTCAGAAACGACCCGAGGAGGCCCACCCTTGGCGAGATTCAGTGACTTAGGAGCCCCACAGCCCATCCTGGGCACGGGTAGCCAGGAGCCACGTGTAGTCAGGAGTCTTTTGTGTATGTGGCTCATTCCCTGCCTCCAGTCCCTGACTCTCAGGAGACAGACACAAAGCCAGAGTCTCTGGGGAAAGATGTCCCCTTTACACTTGATGTTGGTGCTCCGTCCATATTCCCTGGGCCACCCCGAGGTCGCATAGACATGCTGAGCATATGGGCAGCTTCCTGCATGGCCGTGGGGATGTGCATGATTTGCAGGAGGCATGGGGCGAAGTGTGGGAGTTAGCACCCCCTGGAGCAGCCCTCGGCCACTGAGGGGTGGGAATGGGTGGATGAGTTCCCCAGCTGCCCCACCCTTTGCAGCAAGAGTTCACAGGTGACTTCTGTTGAGTCTCTCCAAGGGTTCCCCAGCAGGACTGAGGTCTGCCTGTCCACGGCTGTAACCTACTCATTATACAGCATTATTGCCTTTGCTCCTTTCCCTGGATCGATTCCTCCCCTCCAGTGCTTCTTGGAATAAACAACATGTACCCAATCCTTGCCTCAGGGAAACTCAGGGGGCTGCCCAGGGGAAGACTGGCCATTTTTGTTCTCTGTCCATTGAGAAGGTCACATGAGAAGGTGAAAATGCAAGAGTATATTCATATCTTGTTGGCTGGTCATATAAATGATTTTCATTGACAAATCTTGAAATGTCTACACACATTAGATCAACATGGTTTTGACTGTCAGCTTAGTCTCAGCATCCTTTTCCTTTGGTCTTATGGAAGAGATTCATTCATTTCTAAGTGTGGCCATGGAAAATGGGGTACGGGAGAAACCGTTTGACCTGGTCTTTGGACCATGCTTGGAAAATATCACCATGTATGTTGATAAGATTGATTGCTACTGCTTTCACCAGACTGTCATCTGTGACTATTGCCCATGTAATCACGTCTCCAGAACAGAGTTACTGTATTTTTAACAGCCACATAAGCTAAAGCAAGCCACCCTTGCTTTAGCTTTTTTACATTTATTTATTTTTGAGAGACAGAGCATGAACAGGGGAGGGGCAGAGAGAGAAAGAGACACAGAATCGGAAGCAGGCTCCAGGCTCTGAGTTAGCAGTCAGCACAGAGCCCGATGTGGGGCTCGAATCCATGAACCAGGAGATCATGACCTGAGCCGAAGTTGGATGCTCAACCGACTGAGCCACCCAGGCCCTTCTTGATGACTTTTAAATATTTGGGTTTGGCTGTTTTCTCTCTGTGTATATATGGTTATTTGTCCCAGTAACGCCCAATGTTGCTTATCTAAGGCAACTTTAAGGAGGCTTTCAGGTTTCTCTCCTATTTTCCTTTAAAATCCCCAGAATTTTAAAACTATATGGGTTCTAGTCAAATGCTTTCATTTAAAAACAATTCTTAAAGAAACACCTAAAGCTGTTATATGTGATTTTTTTATGCAATATGTGTGTCTTTAATATGTCCAGAAAAGGGTAAGAAGCAAGGGCATGTGGGGAACAACAAGGTGGGGCTTGATTCCTTTGCCTTCAGGGCTACAAGCCTTCATTTGCCCTAGAACAACTCAGGCTGGAGATGAATTTCCAGGGCAGAGAAGGAGAGGGGACTGGGAAGGCTGAGCTCAGGAGGAGGCTGAGGGTGGGGAGGCTGGGAGAACGGAGGCGTGCCCAGGGAGAGAAGTCAGTGGGAAGAGAGGGAGCAGAGTCTAGAACATCCTCAGCACCATCCGCCAGGCCAGCCTGAGCACTGGGAAGGAAAGCAAACCTACAATTTCTGGAAAGGTTTTTGACATCCAAGGTTGAAGTGTTTTTGAATGAAATCTCAGTGAACTTGAATACCTATTCTTGAGCAGCTTTTTGTGGGGGGGAGGGAGGCTGCTTGGATACTGGATTTGAGGCTGGGTAAAGATGCAGGCAGTTGGGTTTTTAAAGGGATTTCTAGCATCCCTGTGAATGGGTTGGCAAGGCTGATTCTTGAGAGGCACAGTAGACTCTAGTTATTTCTCTAGTCTCTTTCTCAAAAAATGGTTTAGATCAGTGATTCTGAAATTTCCATGTCCACCAGCAACACCTGGAGGTCCACCAGCAACGCATTCCTAGGGGCACCTGGGTGGCTCAGTTGGCTAAGTGTCTGACTGGCTCAGGTCATGATCTCGCGGTTTGTGGGTTCATGTTGGGCTCTGTGCTGACAGCTCAGAGCCTGGAGGCTGCTTTCGATTCTGTGTCTCCCCCTCTCTCTGCTTCTCTTCTGCTCAGGCTCTGTTTCTCTCTCCCCCCAAAAAATAACAAACATTAAAAAAAAAGCAACTTCCTGGGTCCTGACCCCAGAAATTCTGACCTAGTACATGGGAATCTGCCAGATATTTTATACCCGAATCATTGTACATTTCTCATTTTCCCTTGTCATTGTTAACCACATTTTGAGAACCATTGGCCTAGATCTCAAACACATACAACATCAGGGTTGCAATGTTTTCTAAAATTAGACTATTGACCCAGCATCTCGATTCGGAAAAAATCTAGATGCTTCTGCTGGTGGAGCTTTTGAAAATGCAGCTGACAGCATGTAAAGCATAATAAAAACACCAGCGTCCACACATTTCTGAGTTCTGTTGCAAACAAAACACTTCCAAATGAATTCTCCTCAACATACTAGCAACTGCACATTCCAGAGGCACCTACTCACCTTTGGGAGTTTGGGGGACAGTTTATCAAATGATTGTCCTGAAAGCAGGAGAATGTGCATGCAGAGGCATCTGAGTAATCCCTATTTTAAGGACAAATAGTGGCTACCCTTTATTAGCATCATGAGCAGCTTGAAAGGCTTGGCTGATGGGAGCCAAGAGGGGTTGTTTGGACACCATTCTAAGAGGGAGATGTGGGAAGAAAGGCAGGCATCATGTAGGATGGGGTCAAGTCTCAGCACTCAACTCTTGACTAGTAGAGACAGATTCCAGTCCTCTTATTTCCCATTAACTTCTATTAAGTAGCTGCATGACCCGCTGATCAGTCTGGCCTCAGCTTGTCCATCTATATGCAGACTCTAGTTTCTGAGGTGTGTTTGGCAGAGCCCACAGGTCCACGGAGATGCTAAGGGGACTCTGAGGGAAGAGGGCTGCTGGATGGACCCACGGTGGTCATGTTTTCCCAGAAACACGTCTCTGCATTGCCTTGTATACAGTGGGATCCTGGGATATTTTGTTGGAAGGATGACACATGTGACTTAACATTAATGCTTGAGGACCAATGATCTCTGGGGTCCCTTCTATTTCTAAAATCGTGAGTGTTTGGTCCCTTTATAAGTAATGACACAAAGTGTCCTTAAAACCTCATTCCCAGTTCTTCAACTCTGGTGACTGTGGATCAATCACAGATGAGTTTTTGGTAAAAATGAAGATGTGTGAGAATTCTCTGCCCCGCTTCATCCTCAGCAGTCTTAAGAGGGTAAGGTGGGAGGGTGGGGATGAGATTAGGGGGTAAGGAGAGTAGAAGGATATCCAGAAGGACTGGCTCAGGGTCTTCTACCAACTCTGCCCCGGATTGAGCCGTGCCCCTTCAAGGGGTGTCCCCATGCACAGGGTTGAGAACCATTTCCACAGCAAACCCCTCTCCTGAAGGGAGTATGGCCGCACCCCCACGTTGATCGTCCTTCCCATTGCTGCAGTCTTGTTAGGACTGCTGGTCAAGATGGTGGTCATGTGATCCATGATGGCCATCACAGAACTTTCCTGGAAATGTGACACAGAGACGAGTACATTGCCAGCGGGGTCATCCTGAGGGTGGAGCCGTTACCTCCTGCTGCTTAGATTCCTGGGAATGCCGTACTCTGTCATTCTTGAGCCCTAGCTGCCTTTCCTTTGGTGGCTGTAAATTATCCTGGCTCTGTCTCAGCCCTTTCTTATTGCTGGGCAGTCACCCAGGGTTTCTTTGCACCACCCTTCCTCTCTCAGAGAGGCTTCACCTGGCTCCGGTGAATTCTAGGTAATTCTAGGTAATTCAGAGCCAGTCACCAAGGCCTCCAAGGGATCTGCCCACTTGCCTGGGGAATTAACACCTTGATTATACAAGGGCATATTCGTTACTGTCCCTGGGACACAGGATTTGAGGACCCATCGTTAAGCCCTGAGGACAGAGCTTATAAAAAGTCAGTGATCCATTGGATCAATTCATTAATCAAAAGAATGAGCCCAGAAACTGAACACCCATAGTTAGATTTCACATGAATTTAGTTCAGACCATTCAGAGCCTGTACCTGGGAAACACGCATCCCTGCTTTGTAATTAGGTTCATTCTTTTACTTCTGTTTAGGAACAAAAGACTTCAAATCCTGTGTGGGTCTCTCAAAGGGCGCAGTTTCCCCCTATGCTTTTGCATCTGCCAGTGGGCAGCTCCAGGGCCAAGGAGTGAGAGGAGCCTTGTGGACAGCAGAGAAGGGTCTAGGGGCAGTGGGCAGGGAGCCAGCTCTGGGTTGGGGTCCTTCCCTCCTTCTCTCTGAGGGATCCCCTCCTGGTTACTAATGTTGGCCTCCCTGGTACTCATAAAGGGACTTGAGACTCTTCCAAGGGAAGGATTTAGTAACGGGAAATTAAAGGATGGAAACTGGGAGCATCCCCCCCAGGGCGGAAACCTGGTGGAGATACTCAGGAAGAGTGAGATTCTCCTTTGTGCCTAAAATTAATCCTGTAGAGCTGCCTTGTCCAACTTGGGAGCCACATATGCCTGGGGGGGGGGCGGTGATTGAGACACAGAGAGTTCAAATCACAGTGTGTTGTAAGTGTAAAATATAAACCAGGTTTCAAAGACCTTGCTTGGAAAAAAAAAAGAGTGTAAAATATCTCATTAATAATTTTTAAAATATTGATTAGAGCGGTGCCTGGGTGGCTTAGTTGGTTAAGTGCCTGACTCGTGATTTTGGCTCAGGTCATGATCTCATGGTTCATGGGATGGAGCCCCACGTTAGATTCTGTGTTCACAGCCTGGAGTCTGCTTGGGAGTCTCTCTCTCCCTCTCTGCCCCTCCCCTGCTCATGGGCACATGCTCTCTCTCTCTAAAAATAAATAAACTTAAAAAAAGTGCTTATATGATGAAAGGATAATATTTGGGGTATAGGGGTGTCATAAAATATATTGTTAAAGTTACTTTCACCCATTTCTTTTTATTTTATTCCATGTAGCTGCCAGAAAATTTAAAATTATGCCTGAGATTTGGACAGTGCTGTATTAAGATAGTTTATTTTGTTTTTAGTTTCATAAACCTTATGCAAACAGGAATGCTTTAAGATCCATTTCTGATGTTTGCTAACTGACCCAAGTTGATTTTGTAGAACTCTGAAGTTCTTTTTTTGTTTGTTTATTTATTTTTGAGAGGGGGGAAGAAGAGCATAAGAGGGGGAGGGGCAGAGAGAGAAGGAGACCCAGAATTCGAAGCCAGCTCCAGTCTCTGAGCTGTCAGCACAGAACCCAATGCAGGGCTCGAACCCATGAACCTTGAGATCATGACCTGAGCCGAAGTCGGATGCTTAACCAACTGGGCCACCCAGGTGCCCCCTGAAGTTCTTTTAAGAGAAACTCAAAGTTATTTTTGGAAGATAAAAGAGCTCAGAAGTTCGAGTTGGGTAGAGATTAACTGCTCCCCTATAATTTTGCTCAAGTTTCGGACCAAATTCACACAGGCACATATTTTTTTCTTTTTCTATTTTGTTTTAAATGTTTATTTTATTTTAGAGAGAGAGAGAGTGCTCATGAGCAGGGAGAGGCAGGAAGAGGGAGACACAGAACTAGAAGCAGGCTCCATGCTGCCAGCACAGAGTCCGACATGGGGCTCGAACCCACGAACTGTGACATCATGACCTGAGCTGAAGTCAGAGGCTTACCTGACAGAGCCACCCAGGTGCCCCAGGCACGTATTTCTTAATTAAGTATTTATTCTGATGCTGGCCCCCTGAAGTTCACAGAGCCTGTTTTCTAGTCTCACGAAGTCCCAGCTCTCTGATGTGGTAGGTGCTGACGCAGGACCTTGTGTGAAAAGCTCATTCAAAGCAGGTGTCCTTTGGAGTCAGAAACCTGGTATCCTTATTCCAGTCTACAACAACCAAAATCTTCCCTCGCCAGCCATCTTTTATAGGAGTGATGAAGGAATCAAGTGCCTTTCCAAGGAGTGCAGGCAAAAGGCCTCCCTGGTATCTAAATCCTGTTGGTGCAAAGGCAGGGTTGGTCTCAAAATACCTGGGCCCTTGCACATGCCTGACTGCTGTAACTCTATTCACACAAGGGTGGGCAGGGTCCCAAATATGTTTTCCAACTACCTATCTGCCTTTATTAATGAAAGCCGATGGCTACCATTCATGCTTTTTAACAAGTCAATAAATCAGTAAAAATTCCCTCAGCAAGGCCTCAGGTTTGGGGAGTTGAGCATCGCAGAGGGGCCTCAGGAGAGTGACAGTCTTGAGGAACCCAACGAACACTCACCTGTGATATCACACTGGACTGTGGTGGTATTAAGGCAGCTCCAGCCGTTACACTACTGAGTTTTTTTTTTTTAATGTTTATTATATATTTTTGAGAGAGAGAGAGGGACAGTGTGTGAGAAGGGGAGGGACAGAGAGAAAGAGAGGGAGACACAGAATCCGAAGCAGGCTCCAGGCTCTGAGCTGTCAGCACAGAGCCCAACATGGGGCTCGAACTTGTGAACCATGAGATCAGGACCTGAGCAGAAGTCGGATGTTTAACAGACTGAGCCACCCACGCACCCTAGCACTGTCTTCTTAAGAGCACAGTAATCTGGCCTATTTGGTTTTATCCAAACAATGAGATAAAAGTAAACTATCAGAAAGTTTGGTAAGAATACTCAGTATAAACAGTATTCACCACAGCAACTATTCTAAAAAAAATGCATGCTGTATTAAAGATACATAGTGTCAGGGTAAATGTCAGCAGTACTTGGGAGAAGACTATTCAAATGAAGGTTTCAGTATTAGTGGAAAATTCTTTCTTGATCTTTCTTAGAAACAATTACTGATGCTGAGATATGGGACAGATAAAGATGTGACTTAAATTTTAAGGCTGTTGGTATGTACATATATCCTAATCTTTTCCCTGATCTTTCTAGGTAAAATCTTTGCAACCTTGGCACCATTGACATTTTGGGCTAGGGAGTTCTTTGTTGCATAGGGGTGTGCTGTGTATTGTAGGATATTTCGCAGCATCCCTGGCCTCTACCTACTAGATGCCTGTAGTCACACCCCACCACCCAAGTGGTCATGATTGAAAATATTTCCAGATATTATTAAATGCCCCTTTGGGGGTAAGAAAATCAATCTCTGTTGAGAACTGCTGATCTCGACCAGGACCAATGGGCTCACCCAACGTCTTATTGGAAATGTGGAACCTCAGACTCTCCCAGACCTACAGGACAGGAACCGATGTTTGAATAAGTGCGCCTGGCTGATTTCACACGCATGTGCCCATGCCTCCAGTGTGCAGCCTCTTCCAGTTGGACATGTGGCTCCCTTTCTCATTGCAGGAAGCTGATGAAGCCTTACTGCATAACCTCCGCCTTCAGATTGAAGCCCAGTTTCTACAGGACGATATCAGTGCAGCGAAGGACAGATACAAAAAGGTAACTGTGACCCTTCTGAAGCCCTTCCCCCAGAGAGCCCCGTTTGGGTTTGGCCAGACAAGTCCAGGGCATCCGTGGTTGAAATGTGAGCCTGCTAGAGTGGGTACTTTTGTGTGGAGTGCCCCTGAACCAAGGGGGTGATGGGTTGGTTGCTGGGTGGCACTCAGGGAGCCAGAGGTGTGAAGGGGAGGGGGCAGTAGGGTGTGTGTCGTGGGGAAGGAACTAGTCTGTTTCGTACGTTACAAAGTGATCTTACACAGATCCATCTGGGATAAGCTAGGACCTGTCAGTTGTTTTGGCTCAGGAAATGGAGAGATGCAGAAAATGTGATGTAGCTATTTAGAGCCCTGCCTCTAAACCAGTTAGTAGAGGGAACACAGGGCATTCAGGAGCTTCCTCTCGTGTGGCATTCTGCCCTGCCTCACACCCCTGCTAGCTGCTCACATGCCAGACCTTGGGGCGCTTTAGCATACTGGAAAAACAAAATCCTGGAGCTGTGTAACCATGGGGAAGTGGCCTCCCCGCTCTGAGCTGCTTCATCTTCAAAATGTAAATACCAGACTCTCTTTCTGCACGGCTGTGTGGTTCACTGAGTGTAGCAGACCTGTGAGCCTGGCTGTGGTCCTGGGGGCTGACCTCTCCTCTGGGCTCCGGCCTCCGTCCAACTGCCAGGATCTGCCGCTCACCCTCCGGACGCTCTCCGGGCAGGAGGGTGGCTCTGCCTCATGGCAAGTGTTGGGGAACTGATGCCCCGGGAGCAGCCTCAGCCGGTGACAGGTGTGCATTGTTGGATTCCTACCGCAGCTCCCTCTCACCTGCTGTTCTGCACGACTCCCAGCACCCTGGCTGGCCTGAGCACCAGGTGCCCACAGGATAACTTACCTGGTAACACACTCCTTATTGGCTGCCTTGCCTTTCCGGTTTCACTTCTCCCTCTGATAATGTTTCCTGGCGTCTTCACCCAAATTTACGGTTTGCACTCAGACCTCTTGGGGCCTGCATCTGAGCTAGCTCAGGCTGCCAGAACAAAGCACCACCACCTGGGTGGCTTTCTATGCAACAGAAGTTCATTTCTTACAGTTCTAGAAGCTGGAACACTGAGAACAGAGTGCTTGCCAGCATTCCCAGGTTCTGGTGAGGGCCCTCTTCTTTGCTTGCTCACTGTGTGCTTACCTGGGCTTTCCCTGATGCCAGCTCTTTGAATATTTTTAATGTTTTTTTAATGTTTATTTATTTTTGAGAGGGGGAGGGGCAGAGAGAGAGAAGGAAACACAGAAATCAGAAGCAGGCTCCAGGCTCTGAGCTGTCAGCACAGACCCCCACATGGGGCTTCAACTCACAGACCATGAGATCTTTTTTTTTTTTAAATTTTTTTTTAATGTTTTATTTATTTTTGATACAGAGAGAGACAGAGTATGAGAGGGGGAGGGTCAGAGAGAGAGGGAGACACAGAACCGGAAGCAGGCTCCAGGCTCTGAGGTAGCTGTCAGCACAGAGCCCGATGCGGGGCTTGAACCCACGAACGTGAGATCTGACCTGAGCCGAAGCCGGAGGCTTAACCGTCTGAGCCACCCAGGTGCCCCATGAGATCTTGACCTGAACCGAAATTGGATGCTTAACCAACTGAGCCACCCAGGCGCCCCTGGCTCTTTGGTGTCACTTCTTATACGGGCACTAATCCTGTCCTGGGGCCCCACCCTCATGACCTCATCTAAATCTAGTTATTTCCCAAAGGCCCCACCTCCAAACCCCATCCCAGTGGGGGTCAGGGCTTCAATATATGATGTTTGGAGGAATATAACATTCAGTGTCTAACAGTCTGCTTCTGGGGAAACTGAGGCAGTGTGGTAGTAGGTACTTTCTTCCTGCCTCAGTGTGGACCTGCCTCAGCACCATGGGAGGCCCTGTTGCTGGCACTGAAGGGGTCCCCCCTCCCTATGGCATTCCTCTGCCTTTCCACCAGGCCTGGCCTCTTCCCCCCAACCCCCACCTCTTCGAGGTCATTTAGAACAATGATAACAATAAGAGCTCACACTGTGAATCTTTTGTGCATTATCTTGTTGGTCCCAACAACAGCCTCCTGAGATAGTGTCTTAGGGTGGGCTGCCTACCAGCAGAGCCCAAATATGTTTTTTGTGCAATTGCTGTATTAGTGGTGAGCTCCCAGGAGGAGAAGAGGGAGAATAGGAGCAAGGGGCTGGGGAAGGGGGGTGGAGCTGGGAAAGGGTGTGGGCTTAGCTGGAGCCTGGTCCCACTTGATCCCATGGGGGTCTCTGGAACACGAATCGCTGACTCCACAAGGTTGGTCCCACCTTGTGGCAAGAGAGTTGGCCTTTTGGCTTCCTGTGTCAGGGAGTCATTGGTCTGGGGTGGGGGTGACGTGGGACTGGGGGCCCTTGCTTCCTGGACAAGATGGCCGTTGTCTGGAGGAGGGCAGTTCTCTGCGCTGCACCATGGGCCCTCGTGCACAGAGCTGGGCACAGGTGTTCTGCTGAGAAGGGGGATCAGGCATTCCCTCCAGATTGTTAGTCCTCTTATATGGAAGAGCCTGAATTTTAGGAAGTTTGAATTGCTTACCTGAAGTTTACCCAAGGCCACACACAACTACTGAGTGATTTAGTCTGGGACCATCCTTTGAAGCACTACCCTGCTCTGGGGTCAGAAAGAGTCCTTTGTACCCTGCAGGGTCTCTCTGTTCCCCACCTCCCCTTTCTCTCATAGCTTTGCCATCATGGGCTCTAGGAAGACCAGCAGCAACAGCATCCATGTAACTGAGGGGAAATGGCGAGATAAACAAGCCTCTTTATTCATCTGTCCCCTTGTTCTTTCATGAAGATTAAAGGAGATGTTAAGTGTCCACTACAGAGGTCATCATCTGTCCTGTCTATGATGGAACATGTGAAAGCATTCATCCCTGGGGTCATCTGGTCCTGGAGGCAAAATCTCAAGTAGCTTGAGTTTTAATGAGAGTGCTTTCCTTCCCCCAACAGAATCTTCTGGAAATTCAGACCTATGTCACCATCCTGCAGCAGATTGTCCAGACCACGCCTCAAGCATCTGCCATTACAAGTGGGATGAGGGAGGTAAGAATTGGAGCCCAGACTGCAGGGAGAGAGAGCATACCTGGGGAAGGCCTAGTTTAGCAGGGACTCCGGTGAGGCGTCAGGTCAGGTTGGACTGGGCGCTCATTGGCCACACTCTCACTCTGCATTCACCTTTGAAGTTTACCCTTCCTGTTCTTTCACTCAGACTGGGAACACTGGTATTTAGATATCTGAAGACACAACTGTGTCCCTGACCATTGTCTTAGGCATTTCCTCTTGAGAATTCCAGGCTCTTTTTCCTTGTTCTCAAGAAACTGCCTGACTGTTTCCCAAGGCAGTTTGCATTGTTGCAGCCCATCAGCGAGGAGTGCGTGCGCATTTCTGTTTCATCAGTGAGGAGTGTGTGCGCATTTCTGTTTCCCGTCCTTCCCAGGACGGGGGATGTCAGGTTTTCATTGTTTGTGCTTTTTGCTCTTCTAACAGGCGTGTTGTAGATCTCACTGTCGTTTTAACTGCGTCTCCCAGTGACTAATGATATTGAGCATCTTGTCATGGACTTATTTGCCATCCATGTATCTTTTTTTACAGTATCTGATCCAGTCTTTTGCACCTTAAAGAAAATTGTTTGTTTTCTTATCCTCCTTATCAATTTGACCATAAAGTTTAAGCCCCAGACAATTTGTGACTATATTTTCAAGGCTGGCCTCTGTTAATGATCACGTGAGTTTGTTTATGAAATCTACTGGGAAAAAAATAGAGATTACAGAAGCTGGTTTCAAAAAATTTTTTTTTTACTGTTTATGTATTTTTGGAAGACAGTGAGAGAGAGAAAGAGAGAGCGAGAGCGCAAACCATGGAGGGGCCAAGAGAGGGAGGCACAACATCCAAAGCAGGTTCCCAGGCTCTGAGCTGTGAGCAGAGAGCCTAACATGATGTTCGAACTGACCAACCGCAAGATCATGACCTGAGCTGAAGTCCGACGCCTAACCAGCTGAGCCACCCAGGCGCCCCTGCCGCTGATTATTTTAAAATATGAATTTGGGAGGGGCGCCTGGGTGGCTCAGTCGGGTAAGCGTCCGGCTTCGGCTCAGGTCATGACCTCACAGTTTGTGGGTTCGAGCCCTGTGTCAGGCTCTGTGCTGACAGCTAGCTCAGAGCCTGGAGCCTGTTTCGGATTCTGTGTCTCCCTCTCTCTCTGACCCTCCCCTGCTCATGCTATCTCTGTCTGTCTCTGAAAAATAAGTTAAAAAAACATTTAAAATATGAATTTGGGTTTAAAACCTTATTTCTTTTAAAATTTTTTAAAAAATTGTTTATATAGTTTTGAGAAAGAGAGACAGCTCGCATGTGAGCGTGG
>NC_043711.1:65037174-65091496 GCF_006229205.1 Suricata suricatta
AAATGCGTTAAGTCACGTTGGCAAAATGAGGCTATAATTAGTGTCATTCCCTAGGAATGCAGGTCAGTAGTTAAAGCATAATGTTGGTGCTCTCTAGCTGGAGGCCGCTGGGGACTCACTGATGGTCAAACAAAGCCGAGAGTATTCTTCACTGTAGCAAAGGAGTGTGTGCCCTGGAGACCTGCAGTGTGTTTCAGAGGAGGAGGGATGCATGGGAGCATGGAGGCCTGTGCTGGGTGATTCGAAGGGAGGGATCAGCTCCTGTTGGATGCCCTCAGGAGAGAACTGGTCCTAGGACTGCATGTCCTGAAAACTTGTACCTAGGGAGATATACTTGGTAATCAAGCAGCGTCACTTGTTACTGGGAATTGGGGGGATGTTTGGTCATTTTTGTGGGTGCTCTGGCACAGGGCGGTCTTGTTTCCTTCTCATTCTGCCACGGTCCCGGAGTGACATCTTTGGATGTGGGGAGGAGGCGTCATTTATGATTTTGTAAGTAGGGAGCCCCGTGGCCTGGCAGTTGGTGCCGGCTACCAGCTGCCAGCTGCCAGACTATCTTTCTTCCTATTCAATGAATATCCAAGGGTCTGCAGTGGGTGGGAGTGAGCAAGGGTATAAGGTGAGTGGGACCTTGGCAGTGAGGAGAGCCGATGGGGCCAGACAAGTAGGCATTCCCCGGGCAGGGAGGCTGTGCAACGGATCTGCACCGTGTCTGCCTCTATCCTGAGGCTGCAGGCCTAGAACTTGCAAAGTGTGGCCTAGATGCATATCTTCCACTTACTGGTACTCAGAGACGGAGTCCCTTTCTGCTCCCAGCTACCCCTTCATCTGGGTCTTTGAGGCAGGGAGGTGGGGACTGAGACACAGAGAAACAGAAGATGGAGACAGAGAGAGAAGCAGAGATGGAGAGACACAAGGAAAGAGACTCAGAGATAGACAGAGGAAGCATGCCTCCGTGCACTGAGAAACCCAGGACTACAGCAGCCCTGGAGTAAGCACACACAGCTGAGGAGTGCCGTCTGCAGTGAGGCCTCCGGTTTCCCCTCCCCTGGGCTCACAGACAGACAACAGAGCCCTACAGGAGTCTGTATTCCCAGCGACCCTTTTACAGAGGAGGAAGTGCCTTCTGCGGAATCTTTTAGACAGTTTATGGGACAACCAGGTCTGAAATGTGGGTCTCGGAGCATTATGGTTCCAACTCTGAAGACAGGGGCACCTGGGTGGCTCAGTTGGTTAAGCGTTGGGCTTCAGCTCAGGTCATGATCTCAGGGTTCGTGGCTTCGAGCCCCACGTCGGGCTCTGTGCTGACAGCTCAGAGCCTGGAGCCTGCTTCAGATTCTGTGTCTCCCTCTCTCTCTGACCCTTCCCTGCTCGCACTGCCTCTCTCTGTCTCTCAAAAATAAATTTAAAAAACATAAAAAAAATAGAATATAACGACCAACTCTGAAGACAAAGAGAAAAGGCTTTAATTAAGGGTGACCACCCGGGGCCTGTGTTAGTCAGCTCAGACTGCCGTAACAAGCAGCACAGATGGGGCAGCTGACACACAGACATTTGTTTCTCGTGCTTCTGGAGGCTGGATGTCCAAGGTCAGGCTGCTGGCAGATTCAGTTCTTTTTTTTTTAAGCTTATTTATGTTTTGAAAGAGAGAAAGAGTACAGGGGAAGGGCAGGGAAAGAGAGAAAGAAAGAGAATCCCAAGCAGGCTCCACACGGTCAGCTCAGAGCCTGCCTCGGGGGCTCCAACTCACGAACCATGAGATCATGACCTGAACTGAAATCAAGAGTCAGACGTTTAACCGAGTCACCCAGGCGTTCCCGGATTCAGTTCTGGATGAGGGCCTGCTTCCTGGTTTGTCGACAGCTGCCACCTAGCCGGGTCCTCCCACGGCTCTTCTTGGTGCGTCTTGGAAAGAGAGCGCTCTCTGGTGTCTCTTGCTCTTCCTGTGAGAACACTAATCCCGCCATGAGGGCCCCATCTTCATGACTTCATCTAGACCGCCTCAAGGCTCCAACCCCTAAGACCATCCCATTGGGGGTCAGGGCTTGAGCATATGAATTGGGGTGGGGGGCACAAACACGAAGAACCCTCTCTGCCCCTTTTCCCTCTGATTTCCTCACACATCAAGCGCATGCGAGTGCTGAGTCTGGCTTTCTTTGTGCAGGAGAAGCTCCTGACAGAACGGGAAGCCGCCGCCCTGCAGAGCCAGCTGGAGGAGGGCCAGGAGGTGGTGTCCCTCCTACAGGCACAGAGAGCCGAGCTGCAGGCCCAGGTAGGGTGCCACACCCTCGTGTCCACTGCCCGCCTTTGGGCATTCCCACCACACACGTCAGTCAGGTTTTACGACACATTTTATCTAGGTGTCACGCCCATGGAGGAAAGTGTACGAGATCCATCTGAGGGGAATTCTCATGCCTGTGTGTCCAGTGCTCAGAGCCAGAAACAGGCCATCGTGAGTAGCATGACCAGCTGCCCTGCTTTAAGTGAGGGTTTCCCAGGATGCAGGACTTGCATGCCTGGACTCCCCAAGTCCTGGGCAAATGGGGACCATGGGTCACACTATTTCCGGGCCCCTCAGGGGTTCCCCTTGTGCCTGCTTTGAGTCACCCCACCAAGGGTAAGGCTCTCCTGACTCCTGTACAGTCGACCCGTTTTGCCTGCTTTAACTTTATTCTTAAAAATAAGAAGAGGGGCGCCTGAATGGTTCAGTTGGCTAAGCATCGGCTTCGGCTCAGGTCATGATCTCACGGTTTGTGGATTCGAGTCCCACATTGGGCTCTGCTGACAGCTAGCTCAGAGCCTGGAGCCTGCTTCAGATTCTGTGTTTCCCTCTCTCTCTGACCCTCCCCTGCTCGCACTGTCTCTGTCTCTCAAAACAAAAAACAAAAAACAAACCAACAACATAAAAAATTTTAAAAAAATAAGAAGAGATGGACACATATTGGGGTTTTTAACCTCCCATTCTGTGCTTCCTGTTTCTCTTTCCACGACCTAAAATCTCTCCTCTGGAATTTGATTACAGGCCTGGGAGAGGGCAATCATGTCAGTGTCTGCCTTCCTCAGGATTCATTAGTATAAAGTTCCCATTTCGACCCCCCCCTTTTTTTTTGGCAAAGCTTAATTTGAAAACTAAAGTCAGTGGAAGAATGCTCTCTTGTTTCCGTGGCCTTCCTTCTTGGTTAGTGAGCTCCGTGACTCATCCCCTTTACTCCTTCTGGTCTGCTTTCTCTCATTACTGTCCTGTTCTGATGGGAGACATTGGGTTAAAATACTACACCTTCATATCCTGTGCAACTGCATTTCCGAAATCTAAAAAATAAATGGATATTTGTTTTGACAAGGACACCTGAAAGGACAAGAGAACAAAAAGTTTTAAAAATTGGACCATTTTGGAAACCTGGAACATTTATATGTTATATGTTACTCTGTCTCTATCCCTCCAATGTCCGCAAAATCAAAAAAGTTAAAGGCATAACAGGTCTGGTGCTTTCGCAGGTATTTGGTGCCCTCCAGATCTGCCCGGGATCTCATGCGGGGCCCACTGAGTTCTGGAATCTTCCTTTCTGCCCCACCACACACAGTCACTATGCAGCAACTCTCAGGGGCCATTGAAAGCAAACCAGGGTCAGGTGATTGTCTCCCGAGGTGAAAGTCACAGCTCGAGAAATCAAGCACTGCCCTGAAAACCCATCCTTTCATGACAAACCATGGGCTGAGGAGCAGATGCACCATCTTGGTGACTTGGTAATTTGTGGTTTCCCCTGAGGCCCTGGAAGAGCATGAGTGGATGTGTGTACGTGCACGTGTGTGTATGTACATGTGTTTATGAGTGTAGATGTGCATAGGTGCATGTTGTGTACTCTGTGTATATATCTACATTTGTATATGCGTGTATGTGTGTATGTGTATACATACAACTTTGTGTGGATGTATGTGCACACATGTGTGTTTATCTATGTACATGTGTATGTGTGCGCATGTGTGTGTGAATGAGAGATTGGAGAAGTGGATGCAAGCCCACTGGTCCTAGAGACTGGTGTTTTCCAAACCACTGTTTACAACTTATTATTGGGTTGTAAAATGAATTCAGCAGTATTGAGTGGCATTAATGAAGAAATGGACAACACTAGACTAAGAATAAGAAATAACAGAGTGCATGGCATGTAACAGTGGGATTTGTTTTGTGAAGCCTGTATTTTCAATATATGTGTTTGCATATTTAAATATATATGTATTAGTTCAAATGCACACACACACACACATGTTTGTATGATGTGCATGGTTTGTGGTGTTAAATATGGCTCTTGCAGTGGGTGTGGTGACAAAGTTGAATACCCTGCCCTAGAGACCGAGAAACTGAAAGAGCCCAGCTGGTGTGTTAAATTCCAGTTCCGGGGCAAAAAGGTTTCTGTCTCTATGTGCATATATACATTTGTTGGATGTAAAAGTAAGACATTTCATAAAGGATTAACCTAGTTTCTGAGAATGTGAGATCAATCTGTCTGCTTGGCCACCTGTCCCGTCCCCATAGTTGCTGCAGGAAGGCTTATTGGTCTTGCTCTGGGCTTGTTGTGTCTCTAAATCAGGGGTCTTCACTTTTTCTGTGCCCCGCCCCACCCCCCAGCAGTCTGGCAAAGTCTTTGGTCCACTTATATGTTAAAGGCATATGGTAAAAACGAAGTACATATAATTAAAAGGAAACCAATTATATTGAACCAGTTATCAAAATATTACCAAGTCATTTTCTATATAGTAATATAAGTGCTTATATTAAATAAAGCCAGCAGTGGGTCTAATGAAACACACGCTGTATTCATTTTCTCTCGCTGCGGTCAGGAATTGCTACACACGCAGGGGCTTGAAATAGCAGCCCTTTGTCTCACACTTGCCTAAGTTAGGAGGCTGGGTGGGCTTGGTTGGTTTCTCTGGGTCTCACAAGGCTGATGTAAAGGTGTCAGTCAGCCGGTCTCATCTGGAGGCTCTCAGCGGGGAATCTTCCAGTCTCAATCAAGTTGTTGGCAATTCGGTTCTGTGTGCAGGTGGGATTGAGAACCCCATTTCTTTGCTGGCTGTCAGCCAGGAGCTATCCCTTGGCATGTGGCTGCCTCCATCCTCAAATCCAGCATCTGCATGTGGAATCTCTCTCAGTCTCAGAGATCAGAATCTGATCTCTCTGACTTCTGCTTTTAAAGGCTCATATGATCAGGAATAATCTATAATAATCTCCCTATTTTTTTTAAGTCAAATGCTTAAGAGCCTTAATCACCTCTGCAGAGTCCCTTTTGCCAGGTAACATAACATGTTCATAGACATAAAGCTAAGGGGCAAAGGTCACAGGGACCAAAAGTGCCTAATTAGCACTGGTTAAAACCCAGATAAGGAGGGTCCCACCCAAGGGTTTCTGACTCAGTAGTTCTGGGATGTGGCCCAAGAATTTGCATTTCTAGATTTCCAGCTGATGATGCTTCTGGGCTAGGAATCACACTTTGCGAACACTGGCGTAGGGGTGGGCCCCAGGATGGGTCAGAAAGTTCTACATCTGTTCTACCTGAGTCCCTGGCTTGAGCCTTTCACATCCTATTCGGGAGATATTCATGGCTGGCTTTTTGTTGATTTTGAAAGGTTTTCGTGACTGCCCCATGGAGTAGCTAAGCTGAGTGCTCTAAAGGGAGATTTGGTGGCTTAGCTCCTCAGTAGGGCCAATGCTGTGACTAGGAACGGGGGGTGGGGGTGGGGGTGAGGAAAGCACTCCCTGCAGCCTGAGGGCTCCAACCTGGCTGAACCAAGGCCTCTGGTTCTGCCTATGGTTGGAGCATCTGATGCTTCCAGAACCCTCCACAGCATGGTCCTCAGGGTGAGGTCCCTAAACCAGCAACATCAGCATCACCTGGGAACTTGTCAGAAATGCAAATTCACAGGCCCATCCCAGACTTACTGAGTCAGGAACTTTGTGGTGGGGCCCAGCAATCTCTGTTTTAATAAGCCCTCCAGGTGTTTTTGCAGGCTCAAGTTTAAGAACACTAGTCCAGGGGCGCCTGGGTGGCTCAGTCGGTTAAGCATCCGAATTCAGCTCAGGTCATTATCTCACAGTTCCTGGCTGTGAGCCCCGCATTAGGTTCTGTGCTGACAGCTCAGAGCCTGAAGCCTGCTTTGGATTCTGTGTCTCCCTCTCTCTCTGCCCCTCCCCCGCTCATGCCCTATCTCTCTCAAAAATAAATAAACATGAAAAAAAACCAACAAACACTAGTGTGAAGGATGGAAGGAACAACAATCTCAAAGCTGGCAGCCCCTTCTTTGAAGCCGAACAGAGCCCATACATGAGACCACTGGGATGGCACTTCCTAGAGGTGGAAGAAAGGGACAGGCACTTCTGGCTCCCTAAATTTCCTTTCACTGAGAGTTTCTGACACAGGGAAGTGGAAAAAGTCATGTATTACTTGGAAGGAGTGAACCTCCCAGGTATCATTTCTCATTAAAGTTGCCTAGCACCATCTAGTGGTAGATTTGGGGAAGACAGCATGTAATCAAAGGATACTTGATTTCTTGTTTCCTTCTTCAATTGTTTTTCTTTTTTTTAAGATGGAAGTAAATTAGTACACAGCGTTATATTAATTTCATGAGTACAGTGTAATGACTCAACAATTCTATGTGTCAGCACTCATGAAGATACGTGTACTTTTAATCCCCTTTATCTTTTTCCCTATCCCCTCTGCCCCCTCTCCTCTGGTAACCACCAGTTTGATCTCTGTATTTAAGAGTGTTTTCTTGTCTGTTTTTTTCCTTTGTTTGTCCATTTACTTAATTCCTTAAGTTCCACATGTGAGTGAGATCATAGGGTATTTGTCTTTCTCTGATTTATTTCACGTAGCATTATACCCTCTAGGACATCCATGTTGTTGCAAATGGCATGATCTCTTTCTTTTTTATGGCTTGACTGCCTGAGGGGAGACATTGTGTGTATATATATATCACACCTTTTTCATCCATTCATCTACTGAATGGGAGATCTTTGCAAATGACATATCTAATAATGGGTTAATATCCGAAACATATAAAGAGCTTATATAACACCAAAAAGCAACTAATCCAGTTAAACACGGGCAAATGACCTGAATAGATATTTTTCCAAAGAATACATATAGATGACCAATAGACACATGAAGAGATGCTCAACATCACTCATCAGCAGGGAAAGGCAAATCATAGCCACAGTGAGGTATCACCTTACACGTATCAAAGTGGCTAAAATAAAAAACACAAGAAACAACAAGTATTGGTGAGGATGTGGAGAAAAAGGAACCTGTTTCCTTTTTTAAGACCTTGGACCCAAAGGAATCTGGGGGCCTAAGAGGACCGAAGCAGGAGGTCACCCATCCAGATGGGGCTCACTGTGTGGCACTGCCAGGGTCCCACTGAGCCATGCTGTGCAAAGGCAAGCCCCACGGCCGTGCTTGAACGCTGACTCCTTCGTTCAACCGTGGCTGCCAAGCTCCCTGTGAGGTTCGGGGAATACTGATCAGAGCATGATGTAGCTCCTGCCTGCAGCGGCTCACAGACGATCTAAACCGTCCAGGGAAAAACACAGCAGTCACTCTCACTCAAGATGAAGTTCAAGTTGCAGCACGGCCCACTCTTCCACCTGCCTAGCTCTTCAGTCTCCATGTGTCCACTCCCCTCCAAGAAACCCTGGGCTGGGAGTGAGATGCTCTCTCTTCTCTTCTTCTCCTGACCCTCCTTTGGTTTCCGGCACCTGACCCTTTGCTTATCACTTCTTTCTGGAAGCACCTTCTCTTCTTCAGTACCCAGGACTGGCCTTCTCTGACATCTCCCAGCACGTGAGGGCCTGCATGTACTTTGTGATGCCCTGGGCATGTCTCTGTGACCGGGCCACCCCCCACCCCGGGCTGTGGGCTCTCAGGAGGGGCGTCTGTGTCTCATTCTCAGGCAGCCAAGCTGGTGTCAAGGTTGCTCACATCAAAGATGTCTCTTTAGCTCCCTTTAAGGCCGTGAACGTGGAGCTCTTAATATTTTTCTTGAACACCCCTTACCTGATGAGTAGTTTAAATCATTGAGCTGTAAAATCTACATTGACATAGACATAAATCCAGTGTTGTGCAGCCAGTCAGCATGTCACTGGACATGGCAGAGTCTTGGTGACGCAGGCAGAGTTATGCAGAGCACCAGTGCCTGAGGGAAGACACCGTTAGGTCCTGCCTAGAGCCCCCCCCCCCCCCCGGGGCAGGCACCCCTCTGGCACATTTCCATCAGAGGACAGCCATCACCCAGCTGTCACCCACCCACTCCTAACAGCAAAACTGCCAGCTCATAAGATAGGCAACAAATCATACAGGGTTCAAAGGTTATAGGTGACATTCTTCTAGTTTCTGATTTCCCTGTTTGTGACAGTGCTTTGCTGCCCTGTTTACCATTTAGAAGTTTGATGAGTGGATGTGCTCAGGGGCAGAGGGGTCTGTGTGGGCCACCCTGAGTCCCCCCCCCCCCCCCAGGTCTTCAGTGAGGACACACTGGTGATGCTTGCCTTTCGATGTGTAAGACTAGGGGGTTTCCCAAGGGCCTGGTGTGAGTTCGTACGTGCGCATGCGCGTACTGCTCATCTGCAGCTAGGAGGAGGCCGACAGGGAGGCCCGTGGTTTCAGGAAGTGTCTCAGAGCCAGCACAGGTGGCTCTGAACTCTGTATTTATTGGCAAGTCACTTTGCCTGTGTGTCTGTCTCCTAATCTGGAAAGCAGAAGCAGTAGCAGCACCTCCCCCATAAGGTTGTTGTGAGGCTGATGACTTGCTCCAAGGGAGAAGCTGCCAGCAGAAACCATTATTCCCGCCTGGATAGGGGAACCCATACCCAAAGGGGGCCACAGATTTGCCTTACTCGTATCTTTGGTTGTTTTTAGTCTGTTCTGGAACACTTCAAGCATATATAAAAGTGAGAGAACACTAGACCCCATCCTCCAGCACATGGTCCCTCTTACATCACCTCCCCCCCACACCCCCACCGTGTAATTGTGAAGCAATCCCTGACACCAGATCATCTCATCCGGCAATATTTCAACTGTATCGCTAAAGCATAAGGGCTGCTTGTGTAGAATGTGAGGCCATTAACCCACCTTAAAAATTTTTTTTTAAATATTTATTTATTTTTGAAAGAGAGAGACACTCAGAGCACTTGCAGGGGAGGAGCAGAGAGGGAGGGAGACACAGAATCTGAAGCAGGCTCCAGGCTCCGAGCGTTGCTGCTGGGGCCCCAGCATGGTCAGTGACCTCCAGGCTTGTTCTCTGGACTGCTCCGTAGAAAAGGAACATCTGATTCAGGGTTCTTCCATTCCTGGATGGCTTCTTGTCTCTGAGATTTGAGCTTTAAAGAGGGTCTTTTAAATTCCTTATTTCCTGGAAGCATTTCCTAGAGTGTATGAACCGCGGTGTAGGTAAGAAAATGTGGCCACATCAGGAATAGTGGTATGCCTTGGTGTCTGACATGACAGGTAACTGTTTAAAACCTTTTTTTTTTTTTTTTTATGAGGAACAGAAACTCGATCAAACTAGCTTAAGCAGGATAGGGTGTGCTGTGATTTTATTTTGAAATTATTTCAGAGTTCTGAAATGCTGCAAAAATAGTATACCCAGCTCCCCTAAATGTTAGCACCTTGACTACCACAGTGCGATATCAGGAAATTAATGATGATAGCATCCTCGTAAGAGACTTGACAACAATTTCACAAGTACCCCACCAACGTTTTTTTGCTGGTCCTGGATTCTGCTTGTAATTTAGGTGTTGTATCTCCTTAGTCTACCCAATCTGGGATAGTTCTGCCTTTCTTTGTCTTTCATGACCTTGTTGGCCAGTTATTTTGTGGAATGTCCCTCCTTGTGGGCTCCCTGGTGTGTTTTCAGGATTGGGCTGAGGCTGTGCATTTGTGGCTGGAATACACAGAAGTGAGGTGTCCTCAGTGTGTCTCATCGGGGAAGCCTCATGTGGGCGTGTCTTCCTGCTGGTGATATAACTTGGATCCCTTGGTTAAGTAATCACTTGGTTAAGGTGGAGTCTGCCGGGTTTCTCCACTGTGAAGATACTATTTTTCCTCCCAGAGGAGCAAGATATAAAAGGTGGTTGCTGAAATTTGAGAGCAGGATATGGGGCAGGAACTTGGATCTGCGACAGCTGCTTACTCTCTCTCTTTCTTCTCTCTCACAAGTTCTCTCATCTTTATTCGCCTTTCCCCGCAGGCTTCATTTCTCTGCTCCTCTGAAGAATTGCCTTTCTCAGTTTCTCCAGGCATGTTATGAAAGATGGCCACTCCAAAATGGCGGCCCCAAGGTTATATGACCCTGTCACCACCTCTCTGCTATTTCTGAGCTCCTTTTCCAGATTCCACAGGGAGGAAGCACGTGATAGGCCTGCCTGAATGAGGCCCAGCCCTGGTTCTGTGGGTCAGGGTGGGAGAGTGGAGTCACACTGCTGCTGGGACTCCTCTGTGAGTGAGATGGTGTAGGCACCAGACAAGGGGGATGACCTATGCTGGCAGAGACTTCCCAGATTGTGGAGTGTATGTACCCCTTCTTTTCCTGCTTCCCTCCATCCTTCCTTCCCTTCTACCTTCCTTCCTTTCATCCTTCCTTCTTTCTTTTTTTCTTTCCTTCCTTCCTGATGCAATAGATACATTCCTGAAAACCTTTGTAAGCTAAGTGTTCAAAGGTCATCACTTAGAGAACTTCGCTATTCCACATCTGTATATAAAGTGAGGAATCAGGGGCATCTGGGTGGCTCAGCTGGTTAAGTGTCTGACTCTTGATTTTGGTTCAGGTCATGATCTCACGGTTTGTGGGTCTGAGCCCTGCTGTCAGGTTCCACACTGATAGTGTGGACCCTACTTGGGATTCTCTCTATCTCCCTCTCTCTCTGCCCCTCCCCCCACATAAAGAAATAAACTTTAAAAAAAAAAAGGTGAGGAATCAGGTGTCCTAGGAATAATCACCCTCTAGATTTGTCCAATGTGCACATTCAGATGCATGTGAGATACCTTGTGGCAAACATACATGAAGTTGAATTCAGATACGTGTCCAGCCCCCCATGACTCACTGTGTGGGCCGGAGACCAGGAGTGTCACCTGTAGTGTCGTGTGGGCACTGGTTAGAACTGTAGAGCCGCTGGCCTCTCCCAGACCTGCTGAGTCGGGATCTGCAGCTTAACAGCATCCTCCAGTGTTTCAAGTGTGCAGCGAATTTTGGAATATTCTAAGTACAAGTGGCTTTTTGGTTTGGTTTGTTTCATTTTGTTTTGAGGACCAATAAGGCACGGTGAATTCTTTTCTACTGGGGAAAATGAGATTGTAAAAGTCACTACTGCACACATACTAAGCTTGTAAATAAGGACACGTGTCTCTTGGTGCATTGGTGGGAGCTTTTAAAGTGACTGTAGGCCACCTTATATGCTGTCATATTTCTATTTTCCTACCTTACTTTGGACTTGCTTTGTCTTAGTATGTAAGTAGTATTAGCCTGAAGTTATTTTACGTATACACAAGTGCATCCACACACTTTAGCTACGGAAACATATATGTAACTCTACTAGTTAGAAATCAGGAAAAATTAAAGTGACACAGTGATTAAATAAGAACAGGGAGCACCTGTCCCTGACTTAATTACTTCAGCAAAAATAGCATCTTATATATTTAGTATGTGCACTTCTTTCTATTTATCTTTAAAACATTTTTTAATCTTTATTTTTGAGAGAGATAGAGATAGAGTGCAAGTGGGGAAGGGGCAGAGAGAGAGAGAGGGAGACACAGAGTCCCAAGCAGACTCCAAGCTCTGAGCTGTCAGCACAGCCTGACACGGGGCTCAAACTCACAAAAGCTAGTTCATGACCTGAGCCAAAGATGGACGCTCAACTGACTGAGCCACCCAGGCAGCCCTCTTTGTATTTTATCTTTTAGTCAGGTTTATGCTAACTCTGAATACAAGTGATCTAGTATATTTGAATTGTACATTTTATTCCACAGACAGTTTTCTTTTTATTTCCTGGCTTTGTCATCCTGAGACGTCTGTGTCTTGGGGAGAGGCGGGCTGGGTTTCCTTATGGCTGTGTCTTTGCCCACAGACAGCGGCCCTGGAGCAGGCTATTAAAGATGCCCACGAGTGTTACGATGACGAGATTCAGCTCTATAATGAGCAGATCGAAACCCTGCGGAAGGAAATTGAGGAGACCGAGAGGAGCCTGGAGAGGTCTTCCTATGACTGCCGGCAGCTGGTGGTTGCCCAGCAAACCCTGAAGAACGAGCTGGAGCGGTACCACCGGATCCTTGAGAATGAAGGCAACAGGTGTGATCACAGATGGGCACGGCCCAGAGGCTGCGCATCTCTCTCTACATCCTGGCTGCTGGCTTAGTTCCTAGGTCCTCAATGAGTGCTTCCTGGGTGCCAGGCACCATTCCAGGTGGTAGGGACACCTGGTAGGGTAGCAAAGGAGGAATCACAACTCCATGGCCTTGTGGAGCTGGAATGCTAGCTGGGGAGGCAGCTGACGGATGGCTTTGTAACAGATGACAAGTACCATGGAGTAAATTGTGACAGGGGAGAGGGGAGCATGGGGCCATGGTGGGAATGTTTGGAATTTCAAGTAGGATGGTCGCAAAAAGACCCCATGGAGAAGGTTGCTTTTGGCCCCACAGGCCTCTGGGGACATAAATATCTTAGCAGGTGGGATGACCAGGAGTATTTAGTGAGATACTGCAGGTGAGGTGCCTAATACAGTGCCTGGCGCTCAACAAGTGCTAGGAGGTGCTGGTGTTATTATTGCTGCTACTGTCATTGTTTTTGTCACCTGGGCAGGTCAGTAATGTGGCTGTCAATGCACTGGCTGGTCTCGTTCATAGTGGAGCTGTGAGTTAAGCTCCATTAACTTCAGGATCACTGAGAAATTATCGCTATCCCTCTCCCCTACCCCTGTCCCTATCCCTGTCCCCCATCCCCATCCCTATTCCTATCTCCTGTCCCTATCACCTATCCCTGTCTGTATTCCTATCCCTCTCTCTTTCTCTCTCTCTCTCTCTCTCTCTCTCTCCTTCTCTCTCTCTCTCTCTCTCTCTCTCTCTCTATATATATATATATATATATATATATATATATATCATCTGTACCTACACCTACAGCCTCCATCATTACTCTATGTCATTTGGGGGTACTGATACCTACACTTACATCTGCATCTACACCCACATGTATATGTCATCTACATCTATATCATATAATCTGCACCTATACCAACAGCATTTACATTTATACTGACACCTATAACATCTACACTTATACCTATTCCTACATCTACATCATCTCCACCTACCCCTACACTTACATCTATGCCATCTACACATATACCATCTACACCCTCATCTGTATCAACTACATACACATTTATAACCACACCTCCATCAACATCCTCTCCATCCATCTACAACTATGCCTCCATCTACATCATCTACATCCACATCTATATCTACACCTCTATCTACATCATCTGCTTTCACATCTATGTCACCTACATCCACATCTACATCATCTACATCCACAGCTATAGCTACACCTCCATCTCCGTCATCTTCATCCACATCTACATCACCTACATACACATCTCCATCATCTACATCCACATCTGCAACTATACCTCGATCTCCATCACCTACATCCACATCTCCATCACCTACATCCACATCTCCATCATCTTCATCCACATCTACACCTCCATCTGCATCATCTACATCCATCCACATCTATACCTTTATCTGCATCATCTACATTCATATCTACAACTATTCCTATATCTACAGTATCTACATCTTCATACTTCATCTTCACCTGCATCATCTAGATCTGTGTCATCTTCATGTGTGTGCACCCTTACACCTGCACTATATCAAGTCCATGCTCACCTGTGTTGTGTACATGTGTGTCTATCCAGATCTGGATCTGCATTATTTATACCTATACCTACATCATCTATATCTTTGTCCATGACCATGTCCATGTTCATAGATATCAGAGAGCAGATTGGAGACTCGTAGAAGTTACCTCATAGAAGGACTCTCACTTTATTAAGTTGTGATTCTTTAATTAGGTCTTACTGATTTGGGGGGTTTAGATGAATTAAAAGAGAAGCATCCAGAATTGCCCCACCAGGAGTAGTTCCTTCTTTGTCTCTAGGTGCTCTGTCTTGGCTGTGAATGCTCCAATGTTTAGCAAAGAAAGCAAGATTTTCTTTTTCTTTCTCAAGTTATGGTCAGTGGATTATTGCATATTCCTAAATTATATTTATGTCATAGTGAACGCTTTATGCACACATGGAAATACATCTTGAACTGGCATTTAAGTGACTGTGTGAAGATTTTTGTTTTGAAGGCAAGGCTTCTCAAACGGATCATCAGATAGCCCTTTCATTGGTTTGCTTAAAACTTTGAACTTTGTTGTAATTTCAAGTTGATAGAAACATTGTAAGCGCAGAGCAAGGGACGTTTGGACACTCTTTTCTCAGACTCACCACATGTTTACATTTTGTCTCAAATGTGTAATCAATTTTTTCTCTACTTACAAAGGATATTATTTTTTAAAAAAGAGTTGGAGATACCACATCCTGGTTGCCCTAAATAATTCCACTTGGGCTCACTACCTTTTTATTAAAAAAAGCAAAACCAAAAACTCTGTTCAGCAGAGAAGTGGCGTTTTTTAGATTATAAGCAATCCCCGTTTTACAATTCCCCTGTAAGCGTCTTTCACAGTGTATGATTTGAACTCGAAGAAATCTTTCACATCTTTATCTGGTGTATAAGTATGTATATGTTTCATGAATATTGTGTTTTAGAGAAAGATTTTCTCATTTTTGCTCACTCTTAATTTTTGCTCACATTAATCTCCCACCATCTGTTTGGTTTGATGAATTCAAGATGGCGACCATCCTCTTTCTGGTTCTCTCTCCAGGCTGAGCTCCGCCTTCATTGAAACTCCTGTTACCCTATTCACTCCAAGCCATGGAACCTCTCTTAGCTCTCGGCTTGGTGGGAAAGGTAATGCTTCCTGACCCTGGCTTCTGCTGTTTTCTATCATGGAAGATTGGGGGAAAAAATCAAACAGCTCTCTTCCTGAACTTGACATTTATGCTTCCTTCTGATCCATTTGGAAATTAGATGCTTTTATGTGAGGTCTTCTCTCCCTTTCTGATTCACTCCCACAGGTACCGAGTGACTGAGTTAGAAAGTTTACAAGGACAAAAATCAGTCTGTGGGATAGGCCACTTTGGGAATGTCATCCTTGAACTTGAAGCATTAAACTGGGGGGAGATATAATTCAATATTCACTTTAGCAAAGGAAATGAGTTATGCTGTAGAAAAGTGCAATGTCTGGAGCAGAGTCAATGCTCAATTATCCCTCATTTCTCTTAAGCAGAACTAGCTTGGTTGGCAAGCATGGCCTCTGTCTTCAACGTTTGGTCCTTTGGGGATGGTTTCATGCACCCGAGAGATGTTACCTCACAGCTAAATCTCCCTAGTGCTGAACAAACACAGTGTTGTAGGAGAAAAGAAGAGGGTGCTGCCGATTTCTCATACCATAGTGCCTTCAAATCCGTGTCCCTCAGAGAGCTTAGAGGGGTTTGTGGAAATGGGTTTTAGAGTCAGAACATGTTGGAAGGGGGCCATGTGCCAGGGCTGGCTCTAGGAGCTTGTGGCCACACACAGGGCCCTGTACACAAGGGTCCCCACACTTGGCATAGTGCTCAGCTGTCACTGTCTTGAAATTGTATTTTTTGTGTATTAAAAAAAATTTTTTTTATCTTGAGAGGTGGTGGGGGCAGGTGCACATGCGTGGGAGAGGGAGAGAGAGAATCCCAAGCAGTCTCCACAGTTAGTGCAGAGCCTGACACGGGGCTTGAATTCACAAACCACAAGATCATGACCTGAGCTAAAATCAAGAGTCAGGTGCTCAATTGACTGAGACACCCAGGTGCCCCACTGTCTTGAACTCCTTAGTGATTTTCAACAGGGGCCCTGCCTTTTCCTCTTGTACTGGGTCCTGCAATTCTGTAGCAGTTGCTGCAAGCCCTCCCTTCCCCCACACCTGCCCCCAGCAGGCCATCTTTGACATCTCCCTTTGCACCTTTCTTCCTCCCTTATGGCTTCATGGCTCATTTCAGCTCTCTGAGTCAACCGGTGCTAGATGCCTTTGCATTGTCTGTCAGTCCTCTGGTTCATGGAGGGAGGGGATGGAGAAGACCTTCGAGATGAAACCTGCATGCTAGTTAGGTTGAAAAGCCTCATAGACGAGGCAAGGCAAGATTGTGTATATTTTCTTAAACTTCCAGTTTTTCCTTTTAGCTGGTGTGAAGAAATAAAGACAGCCTTGGGAACAGGGGATTCCTGTCATTTCTGAATATAGTACCTCACTTCCTCCCTTGCCCAGGAGGAAAGGGATGCTGCTCAAGGAGCATTTGTATCTATTTAGCTTGGGATGCATGTGGAGCAAGGGAGATTGATTCCCCTGCCTGAAGCCATTCAGAACACACTGGAGGCCCAGTCAGCTCTGCTGTCTCTCCTTTGGAGAAGTCCAGGGCGAGGGTGACTCTGTAGAATGAGTTGCATCGACCAGCCTCTAGATCTGAATATTCTTCATGAGCTCAGTGGGGGCTTGGGTGGGGACTCCCAGTGTATTGCGGTAGAATGTCTCAGGAAGTTGCATCCAGTGGGGTGGGAACTGTGAGTGTCAGAACAGGAAGTACCTTCCCTCCTCTCTGCAAGCCCAGATGGGTCAAGTGACTTGTCAAGAGTCACCCAGCTGGTTGCAGAGCTGGGACCTTCATGGAGGCCATGAACGCTACTGGTCAGATCCAGGCATCTTTCCCTGTTATTTTTGCCCCATGTATGGTAAACTCTACCCCTGTGCTAGGCCTTGGTCTCCAAAACAGCATATTTTTCAACAAATACATTTTCTTCTTCTTTCATTGACAAATTTGACTTGTGACCCTGGCCCCCCCCTTTTTTTTTAGATCTCACTAGGGCTGTGCAGGATATAACAACAGCAAAACCAAGACAGAAAGGTCTCCCCAAGAACATTCCAAGGAAAAAGGAGATTATAGCTAAAGACAAAGCTGATGAGAGTCTGGAAGACATACCACTGAAAGGTCCAGAAGACACAAAGCTGGTGCAGGTGGTGCCCAAAGAAGGCGAATGTAAGCTTGAATCAGGAGGTGAAGAAGCAAGTCTCCCAACCCCAGAAGGGGCTCTGGAGGACGTGCCAGATGGAGGGCAGATAAGCAAAGCCTTTGGGAAACTGTTCAAGATGGTCAAGGACAAAGTGAAAAGCCCCAAGGATGCCGAGCCTCCAGCTGACCTCTACACCAAAGGGCGGTACGTGCTGGTGTCTGGGGATGCCAGTTACGTGGACCCTGAGTTCTGTTCCTCCTCCATCCCAGCCAAAGGTGGAGTGGTTATCTCCATTGAGGATGACTCTCTACATCGCGACAGCCCTGTGGAGCCCTCTCCTGAGCAGCCCGGGCCCCCTCTGGAGAATGGACAGGGTGATCTTCAGGAGAAGGAAGACGGAAAGCCACCCAGCCAGTATCCTGCCGACAAGAAGGATGACACTCATGCTGAAGAACCGAAAGGGCCTGCAGAGAAACATGATGACCAGAAGGAGGAGGAGGACGAGTCCAGGAGGCCCTCTCCTGTGATCCCACTTGGTCCGGAGCGACCGTCTACACCTCAGTCTCAAAGGCCTGAGGTTGGTCAAGGTGGATCTGGGGAGCATGGGGCTAAGAGCAGTGACCAACAGGAGAGAAGTCCGCCCAGGACTTTGGCGTATGAGAAGGTGGAAGTGATGGAATCCATTGAGAAGTTTTCCACGGAGAGCATCCAGACATATGAAGAAACAGCTGTCATTGTGGAGACCGTGATTGGGAAGACAAAGGCAAACAAGAAGAAATCAGGAGAAAAGAGCTCTTAAAATGCCTGGGCTCAGTGGGAAACAATGTCTTTGGGGCCACTGTAGGGGAACTGCCTTGATATTTTAGAACAGATGACAAAAGAGTGAAGGTTCTTTGTTTGGATTAGACCATAGTTGGCCCTCCTGACGTTGCCAATGAAGCCTTAATTAAAAAGTTTTCTTTGCTTGCACATCCTTTGTCTAATTAACAGGGGCCTTGGGAGTGTAGGTGGGGCAGCCATGCTAGGGACAAAGATGCCCTGGTCAGGGGCCATCAAACCCTGCTCCTTTAAGGAAAGAGACATGCCCTTCATCATGGGTCATGGAGAGACTCATTAGAGTCAGAGAGTGCCTGGACCTCACACAGAAACATGCTAGTTGATGCATGGGTGCCTTTTTATTGCATTTCAAGCACAAACACCTGTTCACACAGAGGAGTGTTTTGTTAGAGGTACATGGTGAAAGTGTCTTAGTTTGGGTTCGCTGAGAAGCTGATCTTGAAGCAGAGATCTGAATGTAGTGTCCTTGGGGGTGTGATCCCAGGAAGCACCGGGGGGGCGGTGCAAAAGGGAGCCAGGGATGGCAAGGCAGCCAACAGTGAGCACTGTGGGTACTTGTAGCTCAGTTGCCCCAAGGGATTCTGGGAGATGGAGTAGAACACACACACGCCCCAGAGCTATCCCGCCCAAATGAGGAGGGAGCTGGAATATCCATCCACCAAATCCTGTCTGCCATTGGGGAGGGCTGCTCCCAGGCCACTAACTTCAGGGGCAAGAAAACCCTCAGGCACAGAAATACAGGTGCAGGCATTTGGACATCCAACATGGAAATACGTGGGTCATGAGGATCTAATTGGGGCACCAATGCCATCTACCACAGCATATGTCCCCAATTTCCTTTTGTCTGGGTACTGAAAATGTTCTTACTCAAAAATTGCAATCCTAGGTCAGGTTTCAAAAAGCAAAATCAAATGTCACTGTGTAGTTCCTTGTGTAGGATTTGGTTAACTGACTGGTCCAACAAGCACTTCTGAGAATATACCATGTGGCAGACAGCATGCTGTGCTGATAGGGGAGAATTTTCAGGTTCATCAATGATCTCAATTACCATAGTAGAGTGTACCATAATATACATGTGTCTGCATGCCCTCTTGCAGACATACACATGCACATGTGCATACAGATGCTTTCTGTGTCACATCCTAGGAAATGAACAAATTACTTCAAACTAGAATCTTTAAAAAATTTTTTTAATATTTACTTATTTTTGAGAGAGAGAGAGAGACAGAGAGACAGAATATGAATCAGGGAGGGGCAGAGAGAGAGGGAGACAGAGAATCCGAAACAGCTCCAGGCTCTGAGCTATCGGCACAGAGCCCCATGCAGGGCTTGAACTCATGAACTGTGAGATCATGACCTGAGCCGAAATTGGATGCTTAACCAACAGAGCCACCCAGGTGCCCCACTTCAAACTAGAGTCTTTACAAAAACCCTATGTTGCGTCTAGTCATCTGTTTTTCTACTACCAGTCCAAATGTTTTTTTTCACTTCTACCAGTTGAGAAGCTGTTCCTGCTCTATGTAGATGCTCATATGGGCACCGAGTAAATGTGCTTACATGGATTACTGCATCTGCCTAAACAAAAGTATCTGGCAAGACAGCGACATGTTATTAGATAAAATTGATGGAGTCATCAATTACATTCTATTATTTCTTTGTTATGAATAATGGAAAGAATACTTAATAGTCACCTTTCCTTTCTACTTAGGGCATTAAAAAAATCTTGTTCTGAATTCATTTGAGGTTTTGACTTCAAGAAAGAAATATGCTTTTGTTGTTCTTTCTAAGAGATGAATGGAAGGGCCCACTCTATTGCACACTTTTGAAATATTTATAATTTAAAAGCTTAAGAGAATGATGGAAATCATTAGCTGGAGCCCAGAATGTACTAGGAATTTGGATCAGTGTCTATATTATATTCAACATCGCAGCCACTGAAGACTTTATCTCTTCCCTATGAAGTCTTTTTACTGTGTGGACTGCATGTTCAGTTCATATTCTTATTTTCAAAGGCAGGGGTGTCACTTTGGAAAGAAATGTTATTTTTATATTCAGTCTATCATCAAAAATGGATTGGGGGTCTGTTCTGGACCATGCATGGTTCTGGGCACTAGGGAGATAGCAGAGAAGAACCAGATGTGGTCGTGCTCTCACAGACATGACATTTTGGCAAGGGGAGCAAGGAAATGCACATCCAAGCATACTAAGAGAAAATTAGTCCAACAACACTAGGAAGGGAACCAACAGGTAACATGTAAGAGTGACCATGGGTCTACTTTGGATTGGATGGTCAAGTAAAAACCCCATGAATGAAGTGACATGTGACCTGAACGACAGTGTGGGTCAGTCATGTACAGAGCTGAGGGAGGAGCATTCAGCCAGAAGAATTGCAAGTGCAAAGGCCCTGGGGCAGGAATGGACTTAGTCTGTTCAAGGAGGAGAAATAAAGGGGGAATATAGAGGGACAATGGAGGAAGTGAAATCAAGGAAATCAAGGAGGGAGGCAGGAACCAAGAAAACACTATTTCCTGGCTGCCTCGCCTCAACTTCAGGTTGGGCTCACCATGTGGAATGTGGGACTGCTTACAATGGACACTTTTGGGGTATAGTTGGGCTAGTCCTCAGTCCTCCAGAACCCTGCTTGCTCTTTTCTTGCCTCCTTCTCTCCACTTTCCTTGCTTAGTTCTGTTTTCCCCAAGGAGCTGCAGAATGGGTTCATTGCCTAACTTTCCCTCTCTCTGAGGTCTCTGAAAACAAGCACTATGATTTTATAAAAAGCATTTCTTGTCAATAAACATGGGGGCTCAAAACAGGCTTCCCTATAGCATTGGTGACTGGCGCACCAGGGAGTCTCAGCCTCCTCTTCCCTGACTCGGCCTCAGGTCCAGGACCAAGAGTCTCCCCAAGCTGCCTTGTCCATAAAGAAGCTGCTCACCTCTCCCATTTGCCAAGTGTTTGAGTCAGTGACCAGTAACCGCTGTGGTGGGAGCCGCTATGGGTGTTGATCCCCCAGATTCCCTGACCCTCGCTGTTCTGGTTCATGCCTACATCCCCATGCTTCTCATGCCAAGCATTTGTGACTCTGCCTTAGGGGTTCCTGTGGCCATGGGAGTGTGCTCGGTCCACATACCCAGCAGGTTGGGAACACTGAGGCGTTGGTGCTCCTGGGAGCAGCCCTCCATCAGGATGGACAGGACCTCATACATAAATACCCCAGCTCCCTCTCCCCTCCATTAGGATAACTCTGAGGTGTCCTACACTCTCCCTGGGGGGGGGGGTCTGATCCCCAGATGCCCACAAAGAAACCCATTCACCCATATGCCTGGATCCGTCTCCTTTCATCCCTGCCTTACTTTCCAGTCCCTGTATATAGATGCTCCTTTCCAATAAATGACCTCAGCTCCTTGTTTCAGACTTGGCTTTTGGGAAAGCCCAACCTAAGATGGATGGTTGGCACATACCCAGCAACAACCCCCACTCCTCAGGTGGCAGCCCCAACTTTGTGGGTTTTCTTTTAATGTTTGTTTATTTTTGAAAGAGAGAGAGGGACAGAGATGGGGAGAGAGAGAGAGAGACTGTGAGTGGGGAATGGGCAGAATGAGAGGGAGACATAGAATCCTCAAAGGCTCCAGGCTCTGAGCTGTCAGCACAGAGGCCCACAGGGGACTCGAACTCATGGACGTTGAGATCATAGCCTGAGCCAAAGTCAGATGCTTAAGCGACTGAGCAACCCAGGCGCCCCTCAACCCTGCTGCTTTAGCATGAAAACATGCTAACATACAATAGAAAAGTGAACAGGAATGGCTGCTTTCTTTTTTTTTAACTTAAAAAGAAATTCTTTCAGAGAGAGAGAATGTGTGTGCAAGCAGGGGAGAGGGGCAGAGAGAGAGAGAGGAAAATCTTAAGCAGAATCCATATTTGGCTCCCACAACTGTGAGATCATGACGTGAGCTGAAATCAAAAATGCTCAACGAACTGAGCTACCCGGGTGCCCCCTGACTGTTTTCAGTGAAAGCCTACTTTATAAACAGAAAGCTACTTTGTGTCCCAGGGTTTGCTGATCCGTGACATAGGGCATGCTCCAACAGGGTCTAATACAAAATCAATTTACATATCAGAAGACATTTCTTTCCTTTTTGAGAGAGAGCATGAGTGAGGAAGGGGCAGAGAAAGAGGGAGGGAGACAGAGAATATCATGAAGGCTCCACACTGTCACTGTAGAGCCTGAGGCAGGGCTTGAGCTTTCCTGGCACGGGGCTTGAACTTACAAACTGAGATCATGACCTGAGCTGAAGTCAGATGCCTAACCAACTGAGCCACCAAGGTGCCCCAGAAGACATTTCTAACCTGGCATCTCTACTTGCTTCTTCCTTACCCTTTCATGTTGGAAAGTTCCATTTAGGTCTCTCCTCTTGACTTAAAGCTTATATTATAAAAAGAGATCTTCAAGCTTCCATTATAACCTAGCTTCCCTATAATTTTTGTATCATAGGTTTGTCCTTGGGATGTTGCTGGTGAACAAAGTCACTTCAAAACTCATATGACATTTGATACATTGATGATAAAGGACATCCTTCAGATATCTTGATAGTACAAATGCTTGCCTTCAACTTCTCATGCTTGGATAAAAGCAAATAAATGCCACAAAAAAAAGCCATGCTGACTTCTGTTTTATTCAGACAAATACGGGTTTTGAGCTGAGGTGTATATTCTCTCATGAGATATATCCCTGGTCAGCAACTCTGCTGTGCTGGTACCCTCACTAGTCACACCTGCCCCTTCACCTGCATTCTTGTATCCTTCCTATTGCGAGTTTATTAGGTGGCTTATCTGTCACCTGTGGTCAGTCAGTGGCTCCAGAGAAAACGACAAGTTGCAACGTCTGCCTTCTGTCCAGCTGGGAGTAGCCTGTAAAGTGTCTTCTTGGGTGCAGACGGACATCTTTGAAGGCACCGTGGGTTGGGTCACTCACACTGGGATGGGGAGAGCAGTTGGCCTGAGGCCTCCATGGTGGAAATCAGTGTCATTTAACATCAAACCAAAGGAATTCCCGGACTCATTTGGCCGTGGTGGCATTTAAAAATCTGTGGGCTGAAATTTCCAATCACCGCCACCCTGCCCCAAACCGTGCAGCGTGAAACATTCGGAGTTTCAATATGAAGGCTTCATCTCTTTGGGCCAAGCACATTTCTCACGACCAATTCATTCCATCCCCAGGTTCAAAACAGCAAGACTCTTCTTTTTTAAAAAAATTAAAAAAAAATGTTTTATTTATTTTTGAGAGAGAGAGACAGACAGACAGCATGAGCAGGGTAGGGTCAGAGAGAGAGGGAGACACAGAATCTGAAGACAGGCTCCAGGCTCTGAGCTGTCAGCACAGAGCATGACGCGGGAGTCAAATCCATGAACCGCGAGATCATGACCTGAGCTGAAGCCGGGCTCTCAACCGACTGAGCCACCCAGGAGCCCCAAAACAGTGAGACTCTTCTAACAGAAAATTGAAGCTGGCAGGCTGGCTGGGAGCTTGCCTCAGGTTAAACTTCGATTCCTGGTTCCTTATAAATCCAAAAGCAAATTCAGCTGGTGTGGTTTTGAACCCAAGGGAAGGGTCTCTTGGCAACTAAATACCTAAGAGACTAGTGGAAGAATTCAAGAATGACTTGATTAATTTGCAGTGCAAAGAAGTGATCTTTTCCCCTAGAGCTCCAGGTGCTGGTCTCCCTTGTACTGGTAACCCACCTTCCCCCTCCCCGTGCTGTCAATGTCCTTGGGAAGCCACATAAGGCTCAGGAGGCTGTGGGTGGGCTTGGAATCTGACCATTGGCAAGGGGATGGTGCTGTCTGGGGATGGCTTTCTGTGCAGTGGGCTCTGTCCTTAACAGACTGAGCTCTTCAGAGACTAGAATTCTCCTTTATATCAGCCTGTGTGTTTCCCTATTCCTAACACCTCTAGATCCTGTCTGCCAACTTTTGTTTTCCTGACTGTCCATTTCCTTAAACACCCACATGGAGAGTGCTGGCCCTTCCCCCATCTTTTGTGTTGACCCCTTCTTTGGAGACAGAGAACCACCCAGCTGGCTACAACTAAATCATCTTCCATGGTGCTGATGTACTTCAAACTCAGAGTTTTTAGAACCCCTTCTCCCTTACAACCATGGTCTTTAATCTTGGTATTTTGTTTTTTAGAAATTTCTATCAAATTAAACTCTTTGCATCCAAGAACTTACTCTGGCTATGACAGCACGAGTTCCCCTAATTAAGTGTTTCTCTCTCTAAATCTAAAATGCTTAGGGGCACCTGGGTGGTACAGTCAGTTAAGCATCTGACTGGCTCAGGTCATGATCTTGCAGTTTGTAGGTTTGAGCCCTGCGTCGGGCTCTTGTTGACGGACAGCTCAGAGCCTGAAAACTGCTTCAGATTCTGTGTCTCCATCTCTCTACCCCCTCCCCACTTATGCTCTGTCTCTCTTCCTCTCTCAAAAATAAAAATTAAAAAAAATTTTTTTTAAATAAAATACTTAGCTATGTTCCCAAAGGTTTTATAGTATATGGTTTTCATGGCAATGAAAGGTATTGATCACCTGAAAACCACTCTTAACTAATTTATAAGTGATAAAACAATGACAGTACAGTAATAACACAATATGAATGATTAATTTTAACTTAATCTTTTGGAAATCAATTTTGGGACTTAAGTATTGAAAACCAGTGTCTTAGTTTGCCACAGCCTCAGACTTTGAACCTTATGTTTTTCAATGGCTGGTTTTGGTCATAGCCTCTCTTAAGATTTTACTCATTGGGTTTGACACATATTCTATCATAGGAGAAGATTAAACACTGTTTTTTAAATGAACCATGATAAACAAAAAATTAACATTTTATTAATAACTATTAAGATTGCTGGAATAGGGGTGCCTGGGTGGCTCAGTCGGTTAAGTGTCTGACATCGGCTCAGGTCATGATCTCACAGTCAGTGGGTTCAAGCCCCACGTCGGGCTCTGTGCTGACAGCTCAGAGCCTGGAGCCTGCTTCAGATTCTGTGTCTCCCTCTCTCTCTGCCCCTCCTCAGCTCACTCTCTGTCTCTCAAAATAAAGGCATAAAAAAAGATTGCTAGAATAGCGTGTGGTTACGTGGGTTACAGCTACTTTATAATGCTGTTCATGGCTATCCATGAACATGAAGAGTGGTTTGCTATGTAACTCAGTACTTACTATATTTTAAGAGAATGTCAAGCTCTATCTGTCGTGGAGGCTCTTATGCTCACCAAGTATTTCACTAATTGTCCTACATTTCCCAATTGCATTGCATTTAGGCAGGGTCACTGACCAGTGCTGGCCAATACATAGTAGCTCAAATGGCATATGGTAAAACCGTGGATTGAGAGTAACTTGTTCTGTGAGTGTTCTGCAAGACAGGCAAACATTTCTAATAAATTTTAACTTGATACATGAGCAATGTCTTGCAATACGAGTAGTATGTGACACTGAATGTCACATGATAACAACCGAGCCAATGGTTCTTGAAATTCACTTTTGATGTACAAGTGTTTTAGACCACAAGCATATTTCCAGAATGAATGATGCTCGCAAACCGAGGTTTTAATGTATATACACACACACACACACACACACACACACACACATATATATATCTATATCTATCTCCTTCAGGCTGAACACAGAAGAGTGGGGTGTCCTCCATGGGTTATCTTCTGTGTAGTGATTCAGCAGTCTTGTGTTCTGATCACAACCCATAAGGCTGAAGATGAAAGCAGCTTGACTCCCTCAGTCAGTGGCCTTGGGGAGCCACCTGGACCCTCTGAAGAATTAGTGTGCGTGCGATGCCCTCGCTGTGTTAAGCCACCGACATTTTGGGGCTGTTACCACAGCATAACCAGTCTAGCTTGATAAACACATCCTAAAAGACTCTTTCTGAAAGATTTTTGACCATGACCCACAATTAGAAATATTTTAGCTTGTGAGCCAAGACATGCATACGCGCGCACACACACACACACACACACACACACACCTCCCCAAAGCGGATATTTTAAGAAATACTTACTAATATGCATGATCTATTCCATTCTATTCCAGTTTCTCTTCTATTTTATTCTATTCCGAAATGTTGGTCTTGACTCTAAATTTTTTTACAACCTAATGGGAGGTAACCTGGGTTTGAAAAATGCTGTATATTGTAGTTTGTATGTGATTTATTTGCTAATTATGAGTCTCTCAGGCAAATTTATGAAAGCAGCTTTTTAGCACTCTCTGGCAACTTTTTATTATTTGCTCCTAGAACAGATGAAAGTGTTCTTTTGTAATATATTTCACATTTCACATAATTTCTGGAAGGCAATGCTTTATTGTTAAGTCTCCTAATTTACAACGTCTTTTTAAATTTACTTATAAAATTCTGTCACAGGGAGTAACAAGGTTAACTTGATTAATCATTATTCACTTATTTTCATTTTTTAAAATAAATGATTATAAATAACTGTCTCTTGCATTAGGATCAGGGATATCATAAAAACTTCATTAGCTGGACATATCTGTTGTGTTAATACTGGTGCAAAAAATGAAATAGAGACCAAATATTTGTATATAGCACTATATATATTTTTATATACTGTATACTCATATCAAAACTTGCCATTTCTATTAAGAAGCTGATAAGTTACTCTCTAATTTCATAAATTATACCACAGCTGTGAAAATATGGACAACTATTTTATATTTTTGCTGCTATATAAGACATTTAATGTTTATACAGAGAGCTGCAAAAATCACAGAGGTGATGTAATGGGAATCAATGAACATTTTCACCTGAATTTCCACCGGCCTTTTTCTTCAGCCAGAATCATCTTGATAGTCTCTGAATATTCTTTTCGAGATGAATATGGTGTCTGTTTCTTCAATAAATACACATACACACATTTTAGGTATATGTGTGTATATACATTTATATATATATATACACATACACACATGTATATAGTCTACATATGTATATATATTTCTGTGTGCACTTGTACACATATGCACACATAATGTCCTTTGGTTTATTTTCAGACTATTAATATGAAATGGGTTTTTGATGGTTTCCATTAATTTTTTCTTTAAATCTAAACCGGTTTAAAAAGACCTTCATGACAGGTAATAAATTTCTTTTAAAAATCATAAATAATATTATTTTAAAGCATCATATAGAGAAGGTCATATGGTGTTAGAGAAGACAGAAATTCATGCCAATATGTGGGGAGGAAAGAAAATGGGTTTTCTGGAGTTTTCTCTTAAAGTTGCCACCTTCAGGGAACGGAACCTAGTGCTCTGTGTTGCTGGCTTTAAAGGAAAGGCACTCCGAGCTTTGCTGCACGCTCCCGTGGGAAGGCAGAAGTGCAGCCAGGAGTGGTTGGCCTGTTCCGGGGCATCAAATCAAACAAATAACTCATTTCTTGGGATGGATGGGCATTGGGATTGGGGATGAGGGGCCAATCCTCGGGTAGAAAAACAAACGATGACAGGTCAGAAAGCATTTGTATTTGGTAATGAAATGGTTCTGTGTCTTTTAGGGTTGGCAGGGAGAGACATGTGTCACCTTTGGTTGTGTGTTGAATATCTTCATGGATTGCGTTACTATCAATATGGTGACTGACTATGTGCTTTCCCTGTGGAGGTCTATCTTTTTCTTCCTTCAGGCCTCAGGTTGCTGGAGGATGAGTCAGCATTCTCCTCCCCGCCTTTGGCAAGAGAGGGTCCACACAGATGGAAGTTCACATCTTCAAACATGACCCCTTCACCCTTCACCCACCTCTTCTAGAACACAGGCCATTTCCCCAACACATCAAAGAAACCACAACCATATGTTTTGGAAATCAAAGCCCAAGTATATGTGTGCCAAAGATACTCATCTCGTGTCTCACATCAGAGGAAGAAACCACAAAGTGATTTCAACATTCCTGTGTTCTAAGCTACAAAGCTATTCTTTACTAGACATGTTGCCAGACTCTTCCTTGCCTTTTTTTCTTTTCTGGATAGCTGTGTGAGGGGCCCCAGAAAATTGGGGCTGGGATGAGTAATTTGGGCTTCTCTAGCATATTTTACCATAACTCAGAGCAGCAGCTGGTGAAAAGGACAGCCAAGCTACGTAGGTTTTATATGTATCACGCTGGCTGAGTAGGACAACACCTGTTGGTGTTGGTGGTTAAGATTTCCAATGCTCATGCTTTTTGACTCTTTCTTTCCCAGCCAGTAATCAGGGCTGTCATGGGTGGAGTCTTTCACATCATAACCACCATCCACGTCACTGAAAAATCTTGCTAAGCTCAAAACATTTTTTTCCCCAAAGGATCGATGGCATCTGTTGTGCTTTAGAGATTCAGAGCTCACCTTCTGTTATAATCTTTTTCTTTTTATGTAACAAGTCCTCAGTTGAGACCATGAATTAGCATTCTTGGAGTCACTGTGCGTGGCTTTTTCAATGCAGTCTCTTCTCAGATATGAAAAAAATGGAGGAGAAAGCTGTCCAAGTTTTGTTTGCTGGCTATCACCTATTTGAATGACACAAACAAACAGCTTAGAGTCACAATTAGGACATAGGTGTTGGTGGGAACACTGTATTTGGGGCAGAGAATGAAAAAGATTGCTTCCATTGTAAAGAAAAGAATCACTGACAGTGAGCGAAGAAGCTTCAGATCAGGGGGTTGGAATCGCTTATGTGAGGGTGACAGTAATTGTTAGGCTCCTGACAGAGTGTGGAATGAGGACAGAGAAGGCAGAGGTGGGGGAGGGAGGGAGGCAGGGGAGGCCCGGGTGTGGTGCTAGTTTTCGTGCAGGATGCTCTTCAGACTTCTCTCCACGGCTTCGTCCAGCTCCTCCTCCAGCTCCTCCTTCTTGGACATGGCCAGCTTGGACTGGTAATCCCTCACAACCTGGTCAATGTAAGGGGCGCTCTGTGTGCCATGCAGCATCAGTGTCCACTCCTTCAGCACCCCCTTTTGGGGTGTGCTGCCGACAAACCCCAGCTCCAGGGTCCAGGTTCCTCGGGCATCTTCCCCCCACGTGTGGGTGGTCATGAAAGGCCACTTGTCAAAGCCCACCTTGGAGTCATCATCCCTCGGACGCCGGCTCAGCAAAATGGACTTGGTGCCCATTGGGGAGGTCATGTTGATGTTCAGGTCTCCTCTCCTGCTTGCATTGACTGTGATGACAGCTTGGACGTGCTCAAGGTAGCGGACGAAGTTTTCTTTCCCCTCACATGCATCGGTCGTGAGGGTCAGCACCAACTTGCCAGTGGAGGGTATTTTCCTGAGGGCAAAGTGAAGAGTTATGGTAAGGGATGGGCATACTATACTTACGGTTTTGAAGGCAAGTTCAGGTACCAGGAAGTGCAGGGGCTTTGGGGCTAATCAGACAGACCAGTGGTGTGAGCCTGAGCACCTTACCTAGGCCCTCTGAAACTTCTATGCAGAAGGGGAATGTAGTGGATGCTGTTCACGCCCTTCTCACTTCTAAGTCACCTCTGAATTCAGTTGTGGCTGAAGCTGTGGCTCCCTTGTGCCCTGACTGCTTTCCACCAGGTATCAGCGTCTCCTGGCTTCTCTCCTGGAGCCTTCTCCCTCACCATTGAGCTTGCTCAGCCTATGTGCAGGGCAGTCCCAAAGTGTCAGGGATTTAACCCCTCAGGGACACCCCCTACCAGTGATTGGGATAGAAAACAATAGATAAATAAACCCTGGCTTCCCTCTTCCTCACCAGGACAACTCAATGTTCCCAGTGGGACTAAGCCTGTTGCCCACAGTGACAACTTGCTCATCAATGCATGCCCGACTGGCTCTTATGACTCCATTTCTCACTTGCGTTTCCTGGGATCATCTCTTAAAAAGTTATCAGCACCCATGTCTCACTTCTGGATTTACTTTTGGAACAGCCCAGGCTGAGACAGGAGCTCATAATACCTTTCTTATAAAGTGTTAAGTATCTTGATAAATAGAAGTTATTGCGAATATGATTATTACTATCATAGAAAAAGCTGATTACGGAGTTAATTAAACCTAGTGAAAGATTCCTCAGTTGACTTCCCAAACAACTAATCTTCTTCCTGGATATGGCCTCCTTTGAAGGCAAGATGCTTAAAGGTTCTTGCGAGAGAAACATAATAAACTACACTTGAAGATTGCACAGTGTAAGGGAAAGACTCCAGAAGTCAGGAACAAACCTCTCTGGGTTAGAATTCTCTTTGATGCTTACTAGTCAGGAGAGCTTGGGCAAAATTTTTAAATACTTTGAAGCCTCACTGTCCTTGTAGTTGGGTTTTGTGAGATGAAATCAGACCATGTATGAAAACACAGAGCACAGTGCCTGGATCATGGTACTAGCTCCCCTTTCCTGGGCTTTTCCCTATGTGAATACCCTCTATTGACGTGATTTTTATTTTGGAGCATAAAGTGGTGGGTATTTTAAAGCCTACATCTTGTAGAGCCCATCTACAAAAAGATGCTCACACACCCAGCTCAGAGGCAAGTCTTGGTTCTGCATTACCACTGGGACCAGAGCCACAAACCTGGGAGGGCTTGCTAAAGCTTACCCTGTAGCTCAATGATAAAGTCAGTACTCTCCTGAGGAGCTTTCAAAATAGATGCTTTAATAGTTTCATAAATGCTGTTGTATGCACTCTGCATGGATGCTGATGCTGAATGATACATGAAATCTCCATTGGCCTTGGAGATCTAGTGATGGTGATGGAGGCGGGGTACCAAGCTCTGGGAAAATCATCCAGTTTAGTGGAGAGCGAGCATCAGATCAGCTTTGGAGGTCAACATATGGAAGGCCACTAGCTAGAGCTCTTAAAAAAGATGTAATTTACTCACAATAGGGTCAGAAACATAACAGGTAAGCTGATTAATGACCAACAATCATTTGGGCTCCTGCCTATAGGTAGAGAGCTATGTGGGTCCAGTTATGGGCAAAGCATTTGAACTATCTGAGCTCATTTTCCTTACCTGTACAATGGAGATATTACTTCTTATACTGGGAAGAGTTGACGGGCAGATAAAATATATACACACATTCATATATCATATATTTACAAATGCCTAGACCAGAACTGGCCATTAGAACTTTCTGCAATGATGCAAATGTTCTGTGTCTGTACAGTCTAATATTGTAGCCACTGGCCACATGTGGCTGTTGAGCATTTGATGAGTGTGAGTGAGGAATTGAATTTTTAATTAAATGTAGTAAGTAATTCAAGTTTATTTAATTTTATTAAATAGTCACCTGTGGCTAGTTGCTCCTATACCGGATAGCACAGATCTAAATTATTTGCCTATGTTCATTTTGAGCCTGATACCACCACCACCACCACAAAAATCTCTCAGGCTTCTGTTGTAAGCACGTTCTGTTATGGTCAAACTGTCAATCCTGTTCGGCAGGTCTTCCTGCCACCTTGCTGGAGGCTCCTGGGATGTCCAGACCTCAGGTATGAGCGAAATGCCACATTCTACTTCTGAGTTTCTGTACAGACAAAGAGGCAGGTTCCAACAGGAATGAAATGAAAAGCCTCATGTGAAGGAAAAGCAGCAAGCTTGGAAGAGAAAGAACGCTATTTCCCCCTTTCACAGGAAAGCTTCTTGGCAGGCATCATGGGGTCTGGAGAGCAAGGGAACAGGATTGCCAGGGGTTCTTCTCACATCTGTTTTTGGTCCCACTTGTATTTTATGACCATGTATTGCTTTTATGAGAAGAAAGGAATACAATCCATCCTTATTTTGAGGAAAAGCAAAGCCGTATTTGCTCAGGAACAGTTAATTTATAGGTTGAAATAGATGGTTGTAGAACAAGAGACGGCTGAGATCCTTCAGTAGTCCTACAGGCCACGTTCTGGAACGTATTCACTGCAGAAAATGAGGCACCCACGAGAGGTCGGAGCCACTCTCCGAACTCTGAGGGAGTGTGTAGAGAAAGAAGCCTCATGTTTGAGTCCTATCAAAGATCAACGTGGGGCCCTGAGGATGGCTTGTATCTTCTTTGCACATTGTTGCAAGTAAGGGACCGACTGCCTCGTGTCTAGAAATAGGCACTGTTTTCCAGAAGGAATCCATGGCATGCTGTCTGTGTTCTGAATCCTCAACTGTGTAAAAATAATTAGTTGCGCTACACTTGTTTTATTAGGGTAACGATGCTATGAATAACAGCCACCCTTTCTTGAATGTTGAAGATGTCCACTCTGTGGCAGGCACAGAGGAACACTCAACAGGCGGGCATTACCTCACGCAGGAAGGCACTGCAGCTCGGCACTGACGGGTCTATGTTCCCACAACTGGTGCGGGGCCGGGGACACGCTTCTCTCTCTCCCATGCTGCTTCTGGCCTTCGTGTCAGGTTTTAACATCTACTTCCAAAAATTCACTTAAAATTCCAACTTTGCCCCAGCCTCGAAGGAGCTGAGTGGACAGCTCTCTTGGGTGCAGGGGAGGGTGGAGACAGCCTGTGGGTCTGCCCTTGGGGGACATGTGGCTGCCGCAGGCCGGTGAGCAGGCCTGGGTTTGCTCTGCGCTCACTGCACTCGGTTGGCCTTGTGTGGCCACTCGGGGCCAGTTGTGTTCTCCTTCTAATTTTAGTGGGGCACCCTCCACTGACTTTGCTGAGAAAGTCTCATTACAAAATTGCTTTTCAAATTGACTGCTTCCCTGGGAAGATTAATGCACAGACCTGACAGTTGGCACTCAGCCCACTCAGGGGCTGTTTCCGTGTAGCCCCACATGTCATAGCGAGTGGTTGTAGATGCCTCTGTCCCAGTCCCCCAAGAGAGTGTGATTCATGGTGACCAAGGCATTTTCAGTCAGTAGCATGGCATGGGTGCTGCCCAGAGGACCAACCTGTATCACTCTCTGAGTTCTGCAAAAAGCACGTCTGGGGTGCCTGGGTTGCCCAGTTGGTTGAGCGTCTGAATTCAGCTCAGGTCATGATCTCATAGTTCGTGGGTTCGAGCCCCACATCAGACTCTGTGCTGACAGCTCAGTGCCTGGAGCCTGCTTCAGATGCTGTGTATCCCTCTCTTTCTGCCCCTCTCCCGCTCACACTCTGTTTCTGTCTCTTGAAAAATGAATAAATGTTAAAAAAAAATAAAAAAGGGCACATCTGGCCTAGCTCTCACTCACGTGCACTTGAGATAAAGTTCAGGTGAGGGGTGAATGAGGGTTCAGAGGGCATCAGGGGGATGCAGAGTCCTTCCAGCGAGGTTTCGCCTCCTTCCCCAGTTCCCCTGGCTGTTGTGCGGGTCCTTCCACTGTCATTTAGCCATCTTCCTTGTACCCACTGCTGCTGGCTGAACCTTCATTCATTCAAACAATATTTGCCACGTGACTGCTGGGCACCGGGCACTGTCCCAGGCATTGAGGCCACACCAGCAAACAGGACAGACTAGTTCCCATGCCCGTGGAGGGCCCAGCTGAGTCAGTGCTGACATGGCTTTCCAGTTCCCTTCACTGAAAACCAGGCTGCTGATTCTGTACGCAGTTCCGAGTTGGCTGTGAGCTGCTGGGCCTGTCACATCTCTGGGCCCCAGTCCTCTAACTGGAACGTGAGAGACTTAAGCCTCCGGCTCCAAATTCAACGTTTACGTGGATCACGACAGAATGTTACCTGTACTCAGGAACTGAGATCACCTGTCCCGTGTCACCGCCAATGTTCTCTGCCTCACTCTCCTCCTTCCCCCAGCCCTTCAGTGCACAGAACTGGGGGACCATGAGGGCCCATCCTTGGCCAGCGAGTGCTCGGTCAACAAGGTCTGTTAGCAGCATGTATCCCGACTAAGCTGACCATTCCCCCAAACTCTGCAATGGAGCCACCTCTCTGTTAATTGTGGGTGGCACTGGCCTGCAGCCAGCTGTGGAGAATGGGTCCCTGGCACTGCCTGTGTGGGACATCTTGGTCCCTACCTGCTTCTACCTGAGCTTCTACAAAGGAGCAAACACTATAAGCCTTTCTCTCTCTTCTCAAGTCCCTTTCTGCAAATCTTGCCCTCTCTGCAGCAAGGGAAGCAGGTTCCAGGCCCAGGGCTTTGATAGATGCTGGAGTTGCTGGTTACATGAACCAGAATGATGTGCCTTATCTTTGTGAGCCTCCTGTCTTTGCGACTGTAGATGAGACTACCCCACCAGCCTTCTGTGACGAAATGAGGCGGTGGGAAAAAAGTGTAGCCTTGGTGATGTCTGAAAGCAGCTCTTCTGTGCCGGCACTCTCCTAGGACCACCTTGGGCAGCCATCTGGGCTACCGGAGTGTCTTTCTGTCCATATGGGGAGAGCGAAAGGTGGACCCGAGTGCAGGGGACACTGGGGGAGGCACATGCTGTGAGGACTAGCCCGGCTTTCCTTCAGGCTCGACTTCTGGACACCCCTTCATGGGATTGCTTTTCAGCGCACACTTCCTGTTCTGTCTGCGTTATTTAGCATCCTTACTGTGATGGCGTAACTACCAGATGGGTGTCAGAGCTGAGCTGTCCAAGACGGAAGCCACATGTGGCTATGGAAACTTTAGTTCTCAGGCACATGAGCCACATTTCCATTGCTCCCTAGCCATGAGCTAGTTTACTGGATGCTCAGATACAGAACATTTCCCCATGGTACCAAGCCTCCTGGGCCTTCCAAGTCACGCAAAGCACTGTTCTGAACCTGAACAAAGGCAGTACGGTGGTCAATGCCCGTTAAGTGTTTACTTTGGATTTACCCTTCCCTTCCCCATTTGGAGAGTGGTTCTCAGTCTGGTCTCCATTTTGTCACCCTGATTGTAGTCTCTGGCAGAGATGAGGACTCCAGGACGGCAGTTAAGGAATTTGGTGGAGGTCCATCCGCTAGGTGGTGTTTCAGTCTCCACCCCAGGGCAGGTTTTACTAGAGGAAGCCCCACAGGCCCTTCTGATATTTGCTGAGCCTCACTCCTCCAGGAGGGGATCACTGAGACACACAGAGAGGCCCCTCAGGTGATGCCCTTCTGGCATCGAAGTGCCTGGGTTCAAATCTCAGTTTGGCTGTTCAAGAGCTAAGTGCTCTTTGTTGTGCCCTTAACCTTTCTGAGCCTCTTCTCACAAGTAACAGCACTCTCCAGCTGACAGGAGGGCTGTCTTGATGTATCGCCTAATGTAGGGCCTGAAGGCACAGTAGGAGCTCCCTAAGACCAATCAAGCCAAAGGGTTCCATACAGTTGGGGTTTGTTTCAAGTCCTGGTCAGACCTTCATGACCTTGAGCACATTTCTTGTGCTTTCTGCATCCAGCTCCATCCTCATTATGAGGGTGATGGCATATATCTCCTGGACTTAACCATGATTAAATACAAGTAGTATATGTAAAAGGCCTCACATCAGCCACCTAGGAGGTGTTTCTTCCTGACACACAACATGGGACCATGTTGCTGTCCATACTGCAAAATACTCATACCTGACTGTGTGAGGTAAGGTGCACTCTCAACAGGGTGACTAGAAAGCTTATGTGGATGTAAAGGCACACGGCAACCAGTAGGTGCCCAATAAAAGTTAATTCCTTCCTTACAGCCTCTGTGACCTTGACTGAGTCAACCAATATGTCTGGGCCACAGTGAAGCCTGTCTTTCCCAGCAGAGGGGTACAAGGATACATGGCAGCTTTGGGAAATCTGATAAGAGGGCTACAGAGCAGCTGTTTTTTATTAGCACATCAAGTGGGGCTTATGCAGCTCTGTTTAAAAAAAGTTATTAGTGGGGGTCTGGTACCTCAGTCAGTTAAGCATCCGACTTCAGCTCAGGTCATGATCTCATGGTTCGTGGGTTCCAGCCCTGCATCAGGCTCCGTGCTGGAGCCTGTTTCAGATTCTGGGTCTCCTTCACTCTCTGCCCCTCCTCTGCTTATACTCTGTCTCTCTCTGTCTCTCAAAAATAAATAAACATTTTAAAAAAAAGTTATTAGAGAAAGGACTTGGGCTAATGTTTTACTTTTCCACCTAGTGCTGACAGGGGCTCTGTTTAGGAGATCATGGACTGATTCACGGAAAATATAGTGCCCACTTGGTGCCACTTTCTGGGAGTGCAGTGAATGAACAGTGGGGACGGTGGCCCAACAGTGGTTGGGACGTTGGGAGGATAGTGTAGGTTACGACTTTGAATTCATATAGGAATCAGACAATTATGGCCTCTAAAATTCTAAATTATGATCTTTCCTTTTCCCACAAGAGTGTCTGAAGTCATGGGTGTGAGGGAATGAAAAAGTTACACTTATTGAGTGCCTACTATGTGCCAGCATTACGTCTGTTGTCTTATCAAGGTGTTCTAGAAGCCTGGTGAGGAAAGAATTATTCATTCCATTTAACTGGTAAGGAAAGAGAGAGGAAGCTTTTGCTTTGGGAAATGAGGGAATTCAGGGGGTATAAGACTTTAGATGGCAGAACCCCCATCATATTAATTTTCACTAATTTATAAGGAAAATGTAGCTTTTTCACATTCCAGAGTGGTATCAGCACTTCTTCAGAGTTGGCCATCAAAGAGCCCAGAGATGTTCATATCGTATTACAATTACTTATGGTATCTTGAGGTAGCATTTCCACCATCATTGCTGTCTTGAAATGATCGTGGCCATCGGACTTACATTAGATGCCTGCCACTAGGAGCTTTTTACATAATGTGTTGATGAGAGAAAGGACATAAATTACTTCATCACAAATTTTTTTCTACAAATTTTTATACCTAGTTTTCAATATCATTGGCTTCCTTTGTAGTCCTACATATTTTATCTAGTGCATCTACAAACATCGTGCTGGGGCACCTAGGTGGCTCAGTCAGTTGAACGGTTGACTTCAGCTCAGGTCATGACCTTATGGTTCGTGAGTTCGAGCCCCATGTCGGGCTCTGTGCTGACAGCTCACAGCCTGGGGCCGGCCTCAGATTCTGTGTCTCCTTCTCTCTCTGCCCTTCCCCTGCTCATGCTCTGTCTCTCGGTCTCTCAAAAAAAAATATTAGAAAAATAAAAAATAAATAAAACCATTGTGCTGAGATGGGGTCTATAGACTTCACCATACTGGCAAAGGGGCCCGGGTATAAAGGTTGAGGATTGCAAAAAGAGAGGTTCAGGGAGGCCAAAACTATTGTCTCAGTTTGGTGAAATCAAGATTGGAGTCTAGGTCTGCATAACTGACTATAAATCTGCAGAGGATCCAGGACCTGTCTCTCTCTGTCTGTGCTCTGAGCATCTGACTTTGGCCAAGCTTAGATGACCAACAGAAACAAGGCCAGCGTGGGTGGTTAGAGCAATGGATTTTATCACTATTTAAATGACATAATCACAGGTGTGTTTTCAGAATGGAATACTACACAATGAGAGTGAATGAGCCACTACAACACACAAGCACTTGGGTGGGTCTAATCAACATAATACTGAGTGAAGGAAACTGGACATAATCATATCATGTGATTCTAGTTAGACAAAACCCAAGAAGTGTCAAAGCTAATCTATAGGGACAGGAATGAAAATGGTTGTGTATAGGATATGGAAATGAACTGGAAGGGAGCACGAGGAATCTTTCTAGGGTGATGGAATGTTCCATCACATGATCAGGTGGTGGTTACATAGATGTATGCATCAAAACTCAAATAATACATTTAAATTCTGTGTGTTTCATTGTATATAAACCTCAATTAAAAATAATAATGATAAGAATTGCTATTTCTGTCTTACTGATGAATCTTACTGAAAAGAGAAATTAAATAAAAGGGTTCTTATTGTCCAATCTTCTTGCTGTGATGGGAAGTTAAAAAGGAAGCAGGTGCAGGTGACCAAACTGGTGGTTTCTGTGTGGGGAACTCCTCACTCAGATCCCTCCAAATGACTATCAGTCTTACTCAGAATATCAAATCAATTCCTTATGCTGCCTCACCACTAGAATGAATAAGAAAATTGTGTTACAGTCACATAACGAAACATTATTTAGCAACAAGAATAAATGAACTACAAGTACAATAAACATGGCCAAATCATTCTGAGCTAAAGAATCTAGAATAAAGGAGAAGACAGTGTCTGATTTCATTTATATTAAGTATAAAACAGGCCAAATAATCTCTGGAGTTAGAAGAATAGTGATTACTCTTGGGAGGGCCATGATGGGGACACAAGGGGCCTCTGAGATATTGGTCATGGTCATGGTCTATTTAGTGATCTGGGACCTAGTTACACTGGTTGACTTCTGCACTTAAAAATAATGGTATAAGCCAGTGAAACACTAAAGGGTCACACCTAAAAGCAGGGGTTCTGAGTCACCTGTGTTCTATGTACATGGGCTCCTGGAGTTGTGCAATTCTACAGCTCTGTGCTTGAAAGCTGGTTGTCCCTGAATCAAATCCAGTGCATCTCAAGCAGACAGAGAGGGACTCTGATATTTCGCCAATGTCACAGCACCATCTCTGAGGTGTTTTCAACATGCAGTTGCCAACCCCCCCCCCCCCCCCCCACTTACTCAGGGTCTTGCACGGAGCCTCCCACACAGTGGAATCTCTCGGGCACAGTTTTCCAGTCTTTGGCCATTTTCACCATGGCGCCTGCATCAAGGACCCCGTAGCCAAAGAGGTGATTAAATTCCAGGCCAACCCCGTTCCTCCGCCATTGATGGACCTCATCATGAAGTTGGTTCCGTTTGGAGGTAAGCACAGTCAGATGCTGCATGTCTCTCCAGGTCAGACCCAGGCTGGATACCAAAGGCAGAGAGATTCAAGAAAAAGAGGAGGGGCACAAAGTGAGAGAGAGAGAGAGAGAGAGAGAGAGAGAGAGAGAGGGAGGGAAAGAGGGAGAGGGAGGGAGGGAGAGAGGGAGAATGACTAAAGACATATACCCCTGGTAAGATTTTGGAACATCTATGAGCCCCCAAGTCTAGGGAGGATTTCCATGTACCATATAGAGCCATTATATATATATCTATTTAAAAATCTTGTCTTTCTTACTTAATTAAAGTTACTTCAAATGCACATTCTAACACACACTGGAATGGCTGAAATGAAAAAGACTGACAGTAGTTAGTGTTGGCAAAGATGTGAAGCCACTGGAGCTCACATACTTTGAGATGGGATTATAACTTGCTGCTGACACTTTGGAAAACTATCTGGCTGTATTTTCTGATGTTGTCCCAGTGTCCAAGCTATGGCCCAGAAGTTCCATTCCTAGGTATGCATCCCCCCCCCCCAAATGTGGGTATATATCCACCTGACGTGCCCTGGAATGTTTACAGGTCCAAACTAAAAAGCCCCCAAATACCCATCCATAATAAAATGCATAAACCAATTGAGGTGTGTTTATAGGATGGGAAACATTGCCCTACAATGAGAATGAATGAACTAAAGCTACTCTGAATATGGATGAATCTTTCAAACAGAATGTCACCCTAGTGAAGCCAGACCCAGAAGAGAACATATTGTATATTATTCCATTTGTTTAAAGTATAAAAACAAGCTCAAGTAATATGTGCTGTCAGAAGTCAAGTTAGTGGTTAGTCTTGGAGGGGGGACTGGAAGGGGTCACAAGGGAGCTTCTGGGTGCTGCCAGTGCTGCTTCTTGATCTGAGTGTTGGCTACATGGATGTGTTCCATTTGTGCAAGTGAGGCTGTCATTTCTTCAAGGGAAGAGTTGGTATCTTGAGCATATTTGTATCCCCAGGGTTAGGACAACAGCCCTTTGTACATCATTTGTCCAGTAAATAAACAAGTCTGCTTGCACATGCTATTGCTTTGGAAATCAGTGTCTAATATAACTCATTGCCTGTGTTTCTCAAAGGGCAAGTCAGACCCATCTGTGGTCCAGGAAAGAAACTTTATTGCACAGACTATCTACGTGGGCTGCACATTAAAATCTTCTGGTGAGGACATTTCAAATCCCATTGTTTAGGCCACATCTCAGACCAAATAAATCAGAATCTCTGGGAGTTAGACTCAGGCTTTGGAAATTGTTAACACTTCCCAAGCCAATTCTAGTAGACAGCTAAGCTTGAAAACCTGTGATTTAACAAATGGGACTATCATTAAAAAATGAACAGAATAGAACAGAAAAGAGTAAGAGTGTGCATTAGCATGTAATATGGGAAACTATTTTTCATGGAACCGTGTATGTGTGTGTGGTGTTGGGTTGCAATGCAAAATTTATTCCTGAGAGTCAAAATTAAAAAGTTGGAAAAATTCTGCACTGTGGTTCTCTTCAAATAATTCAAAAGACTAGGAATGACATAACTCATTTGATTTCAATACACACAGCATTCATTGGTTTGAAGCTTTGAATCAGAGCCAAAAGATGCCAATGATTCACATTCTCTTACAGTGCAGACCTTCAGTTACCAAGGAGAAAGTTTCAAGGAAGGTTACTGCTTATTTAAGAAATTTATGAACATATCTCAGACATATGGTCCCCAGGACCTGGGCGAATGGTGTGAAACTTCCAGAAGTTAATTATGGCTAAAAGCTCTCAGTTTTGTCAGAATGGAATTCTGAACTAATTAAACACAGACATGTTGATAAATGAGGAGCTGGTGGTCTCGAGATGATCTGACGGCTGGCTGGCAGGTGGATTATTGTCCATTTTTGCTGGGGGTTCTGCCACAAAAACGTGCAATGCTTCCTGGAGCTTGGGGAGAGATCCCATTAGACATTTCTCCACAGATTTATTCTCATGGAGTTCATGAGAAACAGAGAGAATACATCAGAACAAAGATCATCTCACTTCTAGAATAAACCAGATAGTCCATACTCTTATGTAATTGAGTTTGTGACACTGTTTGTCCAGCCATTTATGTCTGTCTAAGAGATAAAACTAGGTCCCTCACAACTCTCCCTTCTGAGTAATTTCAGAATTGACACAATACACTATTGTGCAAAATAGCATTTCTTCAATCTGTTTTAAGCCTTATTCCTACCATGATAGCTCAAGAATTGTAGGTCATACTTATTAAATAATAAAAAATAGTAAATTTACAGATGATCTACAATATAAAGGTCACTGTGAACAGTGTAAGAGGATAAATAACATGACTAATATTTTATATTGTGGTTGGGAAAATAAGGCACAGGTATTTGGAAAGGTCCTGAACAAGGAAGTGATTCTTTGAGGGTCTACTGAGTCTATGCCAGCTCTGGGCACTGTGGTAGCTGTAGGTATGTCATAAGAAGGTCCCTGCTCTCTCAGAGGCTACAGCCCAGAAGGACAGACAGACAACTCAATATTAAAAAGGGAGGGCTGACATGATGGGGGAGTTCTCAATACCAAGAAAACCAACAATGAAGCCGATGTCTTATCCCATCTAGGGGGCTGCAGACTCTGGTTCTCAAGCTCCTGCATCAGAATCATGTGGGAACTAGTGATAAATGTAGATTCCTGCCTCAGTGCCCTTTCTATATTTTTAGATAAGACAACAGAGATCCAGAGGCAGTAAATGATTGCCCACGTAGATGCCGAGAGACTGAAAGACATGGCTATTGTCTCCCTCATATCTATCCTCCCTCTTCCTTTTTAAGAAAGCCTCAATTTTATTCAGAACAGCAACATTTCCAGCAACAAAGCTACATTTCCCAGCCTCTTCTGCAGTCTGGGGTGGTCACGTGACAGTTCTGGTCAATGAAAAATAAGCAAAAGCCACTGGGTGAGGCTTTTCAGAAAAACCTTTAAGCAAGGCTGACTCAAATGGTGTCCCTCTTTTGTCCCTTTGCTCTTCCAATTTTTTCTGTCTGAAATATAAACATGATGGTTGGAGTTCCAGCAGCACCTGGAGAATGTGGAGGTGGAAGAGCAGAAATCTAGAAAGAGCTGGATTCCTCAAATCCCAGGGGTACCCTCATAGGAGCCCTGGGCTCCTTACCTCTGTTTCATCTTTCACATGGCAGAAAAATAAAACCCTGTCTCAGTTTAACTAGTGTTATTGGGATTATCTGTTTCCAATCTTAACCTAGTCAGAGGCAGAGTCCAGATATTCACTTGCCAAGCAACAATATCCTGATTCACAGGTTCATAGAACTCTTGCTTTACCACACGCCCACACATCCTGGGCCACGGAGCAGCCATGGGGTGGCTCCTTACAGAGTCCCTGGAACAGGGCTGGAAAAGACAAATCCTTGGGCCATCCATTTTCAGAGATTTGTATTCAGTGACTTGTGGTTGAGATGTGGGAACCTATTGTTTTCAAAACTCCATCCAGTGCTCAACTTTACCCGTCATTAGAGAAATGCAAATCAAAAGTAGGAGGACAATTCTACTGAACAGTCATAAAAATGGCTGAAGTGTGGAAGACTGGCAATACCAAGTATTGGCAAGGATGTGGAGCAACCATTAACTCATACTGACAGAGGGAGTGTCAATGGCTATTTGGAAAAACTTTGAAAAACTATTTGGGGGTATCTACTAGCACTGCACATAAGTATATCCTGTGACTCAGCATACTGAGTACCTGGTATACACCCAACAGAAATGCATTCATATGTTCACCGAAAGACGTGTGTAAGAATGTTCACGGCAATATTACTCATAACAGCCCCAAACTGGAAATGACCCAAGTATTCATTTATGCAGTGGAGTAATTAACAATGAGTATGAATGGCCTATAATCACACACACCAGTATGGAGGAATCTCTCAGACATAATATTAAGCAAAAGAGCATATACTGGTACTTAGGTGATGGTCTGTTTTTGATTTGGATGCTGGCTAACAGGGGTCTGTTAACTTTGCAAAAAGTCAGTGAGCTGTATCTAATATCTGTGCAATTTTCTCTGTGTCTCTTACACTTCAATAAAGGGTTTACATGAAAAAATCCATCTTCTGCAAGGTTAGTTTTGAAAACATATTCTAGTCCAATATGTGGGCCTTGTCACTACAGATGGTTCTTTTTTTTTTTTTTATGGTGAAAAAAAAGTATGTTTAGATTTAGCCAGCTGGACACGTTTAGATGATCCCAGTTTTGTTGGCAGCATCCAAAGCATCGTAGTCAGGAGCCAGTCGAACATATGCTTTCTTTTCTCCATCGGGCCTGATCAGAGTGTTGACCTTGGCCACCTCAATGTCATAGAGCTTCTTCACAGCCTGTTTGATCTGGTGCTTGTTGGCCCTGACATCCACAATGAACACAATAGTGTTGTTGTCTTCTATTTTCCTCATGGCTGACTCGGTTGTCAGCGAGAACTTGATGATGGCATAGTGGTCAAGCTTGTTTCTCCTGGGGGCGCTCTTTCGAGGATATTTGGGCGGCCTTCGGAGACGCAGTGTCTTGGGCCGTTGGAATGTAGGTGACGTGCGGATCTTCTTTTTTTTATGACTATGGACGCCTTTCAGTACTGCTTTCTTGGTCTTCAAAGCCTTTGCTTTGGCTTCGGCTTTGGGAGGGGCAGGGGCTTCCTTCTTCGCCTTCGGCGCCATCTTCGTGAAAGGCACAGATGGTTCTTTCAAGCTAAAAAAATTGCTTCTTTATAACCTACCCCTCATACCTAGGTCAGCCTTCTCAAGCCACACAGAAAGCCCTGGAGAGAATGTAAAATATTTGTAGCTGGCAGTCACTGCTCCACCCAAAGAAATCGTTTGAAGTTTATTCTAGTCTTAGTCACACTGGGAAATGTGAGTGATATTCCCTGTGATTCAAGAAGCCATTTTCAAGCATTGGCAGGAAAGCACATTATTAAAGTAGTAACTGGGCAGGACAGAGGAATAATGGCTTCCCTTTTCTCCCCTGGAGTCCTGGGGGTAGTTGTTCCTCTTTCATGGTCCTTATGAGCATACATTTATACAGGATAATTTGTTTATTGTATTCAAATTGCTTTGGAAAAACTTTCTTATTGGACCTCTGGGTGGCAAACAGCCCTTGACTGCTGTCACACACCACCAAGGACCCCCAGTTGTCTCATCTCACGATAAAGAGAGAGGAGCTGTAGGAACTGTTCATGGAGAGGCTTTCCCACTTCCTCCCTTTGGATGCTCTCTTGGGCTATTTTGTTCTGAGCAGTGGTTTTAACTGCTGGCTATGGGGGTTGCTTTGCCCACAGGTGCAGAAAGCCAGAGGTGCTACGGAATTTACCTCCCCAGGCATGGCTCTCAGCCAATGACTGACCACCACCAGGATATGGCAGCCCAGCATCCTTGCCTTGAGGTAGAACACACTTTGTGGCATAATTTACACTCCAGAGCTCCCCATGGGATCAAGCTGAGGCCAAAACTTCTGAAACTACATCCTTACTTGGGTTCTTCCCCATCCTTAACCTGCTTCCTTTACTTTTTCCTGGTTTCTCCTGAGACCCCTTTCTTAATAAATTGCGTGCACCAACTTCTGTCTCAGGGTGTCGACCAACCTCCGACAGTTGGTGTTCTCAAGAAATTTAGGACTAACTCCTACAATGGGCTTGAACCACACTGCCAAGTATCACTTTCTTCCTCTTTATGGCAACAGAGATTTAAAAACCATTGCTCCAAAACAAAGTGGGCCCAGGTGGTGATGTCTTTTTTTTGTAAGGCTATTTGCAGGTGTGTTCAAGAATGGTGAATAATTGGTACACCACCCATGAACCTGTTTAGAAATCCAGTAGACTTGTTCCATTACTTTGATGTATTTAGATTGTCCCTTTGTGTGCACAGAGGCTTGGGCAACTGAAGTTTTGCTTGCCAAAATGCAAGGCAGCTTTTAGTCAAAAAGTTCTGTCTTCTTAGATTGAAAGGGTGACCAGAACCCCCTTCTCAGTTTGAGAGTACCCCCGCTCCCTGCTCTCTGCAAGGCTCAGTGGCAGCCAGCAGGCTCCCACTGTTTGTCTGCTCCCTCCTGGAGTGAGCAAAGCCAGCTCAGACACCAGGGCCTGACAGGGCTTGAGATAAACAGTTTCATCTTCAGTAAATACACATGCTATGCAAGTTTTTGGTCTCTGTCCTTAATAGAAACACTTCAATCAGTGTCTCCTGGAATACTAAATTTTTCACCTGACTTTTCATAGAAGAATCAGAGTTTGGCCTGGTCCAATGAAAGGAGACACTCCCAACTTGGGGTCTTATCTGTAAAAGGAGGACAATTATGCCTTTTCTGCTTAAAGACAGAGTGTTGGACTAGATAAGTTTGCAAAGTCCTTTCTTATCTAACAATCAATGCTTACCTTCTTTGCAAGTCAGAAAACATACTGTATATATGAAGAGAGATGAATAGGGCTTCCTGGGGATTGATGCTAGAAGCTCTGGCTGCCTAGCAATGGCTGATGAGGATGGGAACTCAACTCTCCTTCCCCAGGGGCCTGAATCCAAATTCTCACAAGTTGCTGGTGCTAGATTCTTGAATAACTCCTTACAGCATGGGCTTGGGCAATCACACCACACGGATGATGCCTGAGACCACATGTTCATTCCTTAAACAGAGTAGTAGGTGGGCAGGAACCTCTGTTGAGGATCAAATCCAAGGGGCGTTCAGCAACAGCAATGTGTGGCCTCTCTGAGATGGTGAGAAAAGAGAAGATAATCTCCTCTTTCCTGTAGCTTGGAAGGTTTCTTAGTAAAGCCCATTTCCTGGTCTACCTTCTGTGATTTTTCCCATCTTGTCTCAGTGTTAAAAGTGAATTCGCCTTATAAGCTAATGAATCTTGAGTGGTGGCACCCTGACTACCACATGATCTGAAATGCTTTTCTAGATATCAGTTTGGCAACAGTTTTCTTTCATTTAGCTGATTGTATTACAGAAGTGAAATAGCTAAAGGATCCAAAGAAGATAACATGATGGTTTTCACAAAGAAAGAGATATCTACCTGTCCCTACTTGGTATCTGAATGAGATGCTGATATGTACTATTGAGTGTTGGGGTATTGTGCTTTCCTAAGGATGTTATTTGTGGAGTGTGTGTGTATATGTGTATCACTTCGGGCCTGTGGTTCATTTAGAAATGTCCATCACAGTTCATTGGCTCTGACTCTTCAAGACTCCCACACCTGCTTTGGCATCAATAGACCCTTGTATTGGGTGGAAATGATATTTGTCTTGGCCCTGAGATGGAAACATACTTAGCCTCTAAAGCCAGCGCAAACACTCCCGCTGCCTCGGGGGCAGCTGCAGATGTCCCAGAATGCCTCAGAGTGCAGTTGCCATACAAATCTGTGGTTGCCTGGAAGGGAAGACATTCAATAATGAGTGAAAAAGCCACTCAACTTTGAGTCCCAAAATATGAAGCAGAGGGTTATTTCTTTATTTTATTTATATTCTACCTTGTTCTGAAGAAGATTAAGATGAAGGTAAGGATAAGCTTAGCATCTATCTATCTTGCCATATATTTTAATCAACTTTCCATTAGCCCATGCAAAAAGGGATAATCATTTCCAGTCCAAGTGCTGACAAGATAAAAACAAGTCACTTGTTCAGAGAGGCATATTTGCAGTTATTCCAGAGACTAGAGAGACATCTATTTCCTGGATCCTGAGAGGAAAATTTATAGGCGAAAAGTGACCAGTGAATACTACCACCAAGTCAATGTAACCGTGAGCATTGTCGCCCTGGGATCAGTTTGGAAAATCCAAGCTCACAATGTCACTTGTTCCCCTTCACAAAGGAAAGGGTGGCATTTCCTAAGAGGGAGGAATAAACATGCTCAGCTAATGTTTGCCTAGAAGGACAAGCCATTAAAAAGAAAATGTATTTCTAGATCTCATGAAGAGATGCCAGGACACATGGAGCCACGTGTGTCAGAATTCTTAAGTGGGGAGACTGATCAATGAGGTTTAAATAACTTACACAAAGAGGAAAAAAACCCCTCATTTTTAATAAGCCAAGATGAAAGCCAAGGTGTTCATTAAGATCATGTATAAACCATAGGACTTCTCCTTCCCTAGTCTGTAGGATCCTCAGAGAGGCCTATTAGTTTGGAGTACAAAGCATCAGGGAAGCTTAAAGGCATCTTTTGGTGGGAATGCTACAATGTTCAGACAGAACTCAAGGCCCTTCCCCAGCTCAAGTAGAAAGAGAGTCATAGATAAGGTTGAGGGCGGAGTGATTCCCAATGGGGTAGGGAGGAACAACTTTTTGGGGAGAGGAGTGAAGCATCACAAGCAGAAGAGGATTGGGACCTCCCTCACTTCTTTTCTGCTCTGCTCTTCTCCCTCACTGCCCATATAGCTCTCCTAGCATAGGGGAGGCTGAAGTCTTCTTCTGCTTGGATAGAATGGGCCCACTTGCTAGATCCCCAAGGGAGAGTTCAGGAGGGCTCATGGAAGGAGACAGTTAGGGTCTGTGTCCCTTCTATGTAAAGGAATCTCTTGGCTCACAGGGGAGCCAGGCCAGCTTGGCACGGCAGAGTCCAGGCAGCAATTGGGGACTGGAGCCCTGGTTGGTAATGAGGTTGTGTTCTGAGTTCCTGTCCCCCCTTGGGAAGCCCCAGCTGAGGTGAGTGGCCAGTCAAAATGTAGCTCAGCAGAACTACTGAACCTCCAACCAAATTTCAGGCTTGAAGGTCTGAGGAAAGGCTGATATGTGAGTGAAATACCCAGAGAGAGAGAAAGAGATCCAAAAAGGTTTATTATGCTCTACTCATTAGATTTTAAAGCGATTTGGAAAATTCACTGTTACCTAGCTACTCAGGAAGGAAAAACTGCTCAGAAAAGTGCAGTAAGTAATCTAAGTCTGGGATTCTTAACTTTTTGTTTTCTCAGTCATGGACATATTTTAAAACAGAATGAAAACCACTGCTCTTGCCTTGAGAAAACATACGTGTGTGCTCAGTTTTGGAGGGCTTATGGACCCATGGGAAGTCCATCCATGGAGGCTAATTATTAATTACTTTACTTTAGTAACAAATGGGCTCTTGGCTTAGATGTTGGTGGTGTGATACCTGTTTTTTTTTTTTTTTTAAGAGAGAGAGTGAGAGCACATGTGAGGAGGGAAGAAGGGCAGAGGGAGACAGAGAATCTTAAGGAGGTTCCACACTCAGGGCAGAGTCGCCCATGGACTCTGTCAGGAATGATGACCTGAGCCAAAATCAAGAGTTAAGGCTCAAGTGACTGAGCCACCCAGCTGCCCTGATGCCCTAGTTTTTAATGCTAGTTCTCCTTATAAGTGGTGTGCTATGGCAATGTTTTGATCATCAGAGGTCATCATTATTTGTAAGGCAAAACAATAAACAAGAAAGATAACCTATGGACAATGAGCTGGAAAGGAAGCATGGTTCTTGTTTCCAACTTGCACACAGCATGGCTCTACCTTGATAACAAAGCATTATCAGCCCTGAAAGACAATGGATCTCTAGAGCCTCAACACGTTCGCTGACTCTTCCAGGGTAGGAGGGGAGATCCCCTATATCCCATGATGTCACATAGTGGTGGCTATGATGTCACTCAGCGCCTGTACCTGACGTCACATGGCAGCTGTGCACTTCACTGCCTCAACAAGGGCCCGGGACTGCACTCACCACGCCGGCCTCAGGGTTCCTCTTCCTCCCGTTGCTGAAAGTGGAGGCCAAGGTGGAGGAGCAGCTCTCGTCGTATAGGGCGGTTCGGCCGTCATTGATGGCCGAGTTGATGGAGATGGTCCACATGCTGGAGGCATAGCCATCACAGTTACAGTCGTCGTAGCTGCCACCGTCCCCAGAGGCCCATACGTAGATGCTGCCTTTGCCACCTCGACCCTGGGGAGGGGGGAGGTCACAGGGAGAGAGGTCACCAGATCCCACTTGTCCCATGGGGGGCTGCCGAGGAAGGGGCAGGGTACTGGCCTGGGGAGGGGGCTCCCAGCCCAGAGAGCAAGGTTAGGACCTGGCTTCCTCAGCAGCTCTGTCTACCTGGAAAATCACTCTCCTGCTCGCTGGGCACTGTGTGAATCCTCCTTCTTGTGTTCGAAAGATTCAATATAAAAAATTACCTGAATTTAGTATTTGAGCTTGGGGGTAACATGATAAGAAAAGCTGGAAGAATCGTCTAAAAATTTACAAAAAAAATTGATTTTAAAAAGCTATAAAGGTAAGAAATCAAAGTACATGAAAAGAAAAACCTTCCTACATGTAGTCATTATTGCCCAATTCTTGTTCCTCCTTTCAGACATGTTTTCAGCAAAAATGTAAATGTACCTTTATATTTATACTTAGCTCTATAAGAGATAAAAGATATTTATATATCCTTGGTTTTATAGTTATATATTTAAAATATACATTTACATATATGTAGATATTTTAAGTTTAAAATACACATTTTAGTCAAACATATATAAATTTTCTTGGTTATATATATATGTGTGTGTGTGTGTGTGTGTGTGTGTATTAACTTGATTCGATCATACCAGAATTCTTTTAAACACAATATTATATGACATTTTACCCGTGTAAGGGAACACCAAATGTAGGAAGAAAGTTTAATATGAACAAAAATAACTTTAAACACATAATATGTACAATGGTTATTACTATGTGTTCATTAGTTATAAACAGCAAGCTTAGCTATAAATCCCACATTGCTTTTCTGTTCAACCACATTCGTATTCACCTATCCTTTTCTTTTCCTGTTCCCTGTCTTCTAGGAGTATTCTCTCTCCCTCAACAACCCAGGAGTGCCCACTCACTGTGGCTTCCTATGTTCTGACTCTGGGGACAGTAGGGCTGGGGGTACTCGGCTTTCTTGTGGGCGATGGGCAGAGCAGAGCAGCCATGCAGTGTGGGAGGTAAGAGCAAGTGTACAGCCTCCTTCCTCTTCACGGCTTGGCCCAGGGCAGTTCAGTAACCCTCTAGGACCAGAAGATATAGATGTTATAACAGAGAAAGTCTGTCCCTATGTGGCCATCAGGTGTCTACAGTCGTGGACTCAGGGGCTTAAGGGCAGAGGCGCCAGAAGACAGGGAGATAACCGGATTACCTCTAAGGTTTCTCTGCCTCCTGGCAATGAGAAAAGACATTTGGATTGCTTCTAACAAGGCTTGGAGTTAATTAGCCTCTGATTGACTGAGTCTATATATCAACAAAGATTTATTCAGCCACCAGCTGAGAAGGGTCAGCAGTGTCTTGGAAAATCTATACTGGACAACTCCACTGAAATCGGTAACTTCTCTCAGGACCCAGGACAGACAGGGAAGTGTTTCATCCTTACAGCTGGCGCAGGGGATCACACTCTCAGACAGACTCAGATTTGGGATCAATGTCAAGAAATGGCACCCAATGAAATGGAGACAGGTGTGGATCAGGAAGCCCACCAAATGTGGAAACTTTGATCCAGTCCACAGATGGGCTGCCGGTGAGACAAAGCAACATTTACTAAGAGGTAATCAGTGCTAGGAGCATTGTCACTGTGTTGTTTTAGGAGACAATTGTGACTAATTTTTCAGGCTTCTCTGTATTCATGCCTTCTCTGCAATATTCTGTTGCACTGTGGAACAAATATTCTCCGAGTTGGCCTGCTGGGTTGATGACAGATTTAGCCCAGATTACTGTCCCAGCTGATAGCCAACAAGTGGCAGACGTATTGAGGGAGGCCACCCCAGACTCACCAGTCTGTAGTTCACCCTCCAGGTGACCACAGATGCATGAGTGAGGCCAGCTGGCATGGGTGGAGGCTGGCCCAGATCAGCAGAACAATTCAGCTGACCTTCAGAGCCACGAGCAGGACTTAAATGGTGGTTGTTTTAAACTACTGAGTTTGGGGGCAGTTTGTCATGTGGCCTGGTCCACTGATACACAGAGCGCAACTGTCAGCCCGTTTCTGAGGAGTAAGCAGCCAACATTAATTTTGTATTGGACTGTGAGACTTGCCCACAAGACTTGTCACTGTGATTCTTAGGAATATTAAGCCTTGGTTTTCTAAGGTGTGTGTGTGTGTGTGTGTGTGTGTGTGTGTGTGTGTGTGTGTGTTGTAATAATAGTTACATCTAATGATTGGGTATCAGCACCAAATAGTTCCCAAATAGTCTGGGGACAGATGCATGGGGGAAAGGGCATCTATAAGAGAGCTGAGACATGGTTCTGGAATGGGTATGATACTGGTACACCTTACTTTCCTGTTAAAATGATACTCCAAGATCTAGTTCTGCCATCAGCTTCTCCTGAATGGGAGCTAGGCAGAAACTGAGATTGATAACTATCACCCATATCCCAACAATAATCAGTTGGGGAATACAATGAAAGAAATGAAGATGATAGTCTGAAGAAGCACTACTGTGGCACTTATTGTATGCCAGGGGCTGCTCTAAGGACTTTAATATTAACCTATTGAATCCTGACAGCAATCGATGTGAAGCATCATTTATACTAACAACAGGAAGGGTAAAATACTTAGAAAGAAACCCAAGAAATTAAACAAAGAAAAAAAGAGCTAAGTACTAAATAAGACTTTGAAACTCTTTGGAGAGACACAGATGAAGATTTGACCCTTTGGAAAGACACATTGACACATGATGTTCTTGGACAGAAAGAAAGCATCACAGAGATGTTGATTTTTCCCAAGTTAACTTATAAATTTAACATCCCAATCAATACACTGTATCAGTCAAGGTTCAGTCACGCAAATAATACTACACTACGCAGTTTGGCAGAAGGAATTTTATCCAGAGACTACGTGGTAAAGGAGAACCAAAGACCAGGTGAGGTTGGGAAGCTCACCCAGAGACTCAGATGAGATGGCGCAGTAGTCCCCAGTAGGGAGCTAGGCCCAGAGGGCAGGCTGTCTGATGGGGCTCTCCAACCCTTATTCGGTAGAATATGCTCACATAATAGACCAGCAGCCAGACTCACCCCAACCCTTTACATTGGAATTCCCTTCTCCACCTCCACTCCCCCTCCTATAGGACTTTTCCTTTTTCTGTTTTTTAGGAAGGCAAGTGCATTTAGATGAAATTTAAAAAATTAAACACATGGTACAAGCTTCACTTTGAATTCTGTCTTTGAATCAGGTGTCTCTGAGAGATTAGCAGGATTAGTGTCTATCTAGTTTTAATGCAATGAGTTTCTTACCTTAGGGGCAATTTTGTGTCCCACAGGTCATGTGGCATTTTTGGAGACATTTTCCATGGTCACAACTAGCATCTAGCCAGAAGATGTGTGTGCATGTACTACTAGCTTCTAGTGGGTAGAGGCCAGGGATGCTACTAAACTTTGACAATGCACATGACAACCCCCTGTCCCCCACCCTACCACAGCAAAGAACTCTCTGGCCCAAAGTGTCAGTGGTGTGGAGCCTGAGACTCTAACCTATTGGTAAAGGGCAGTGAGTTGGAACTTGCTGGTTTTAAAGGCATAGTTTTATTTTTAAACTTTTTTAATTTATAGTTTATTTTCAAGTTGGTTTCCATATAACATCCAGTGCTCTTCCCCACAAGTGCCCTCCTCCCTGACCGTCACCCCCCTTCCTTGCCCCCTCCCCCTTCAGCCCTCAGTTTGTCTTTAGTATTCAAGAGTCTCTCATGATTTGCCTCCCTCTCTACCCCTAACTCTTTTTCCCCCTTCTCCTCCCCATGGTCCTCTGTTAGGTTTCTCCTGTTAGACCTATGACTGAAAACATATGGTATCTGTCCTTCTCTGCCTGACTTACTTCACTTAGCATGACACCCTCGAGGTCCATCCATGTTGCTATGAATGGCCAGATTTCATTCTTTCTCATTGCCATGTAGTATTCCATTGTATATATAAACCACATCTTCTTGATTCATTCATCAGCTGATGGACATTTAGGCTTTTTCCATGATTTGCTATTGTTGGAAGTGCCACTATAAACACTGGGGTACATGTGCCCCTATGTATCAGCACTTCTGTGTTCCTTGGATAAATCCCCAGCAGTGCTATTGCTGGGTCATAGGGGAGTTCTATTGATAATTTTTTGAGGAACCTCCACACTGTTTTCCAGAGTGGCTGTACCAGTTTATATTTCCACCAACAGTGTAAGAGGGTGCCCGTCTCTCCATACCCTAGCCAGCAACTATAGTCTCTTGATCTGTTCATTTTAGCCTCTCTGACCAGCATGAGGTGGCATCTCAGTGTGGTTTTGATTTGTATTTCCCTTAGGAGTGACACTGAGCATCGTTTCATGTGTCTGTTGGCCATCTGAATGTCCTCTTTGGAGAAGTGTCTATTCATGTCTTCTAAAGGCATAGTCTTAAAGCAGCCTCTCATGAGCCCCAATTCATTTATTATTATTATTTAGCAAATTTTACGTTACATTTTGTAAACTTAAGGTGTACAGTGTATTACTTTGATACTCTAATATGAGTGCCACTAAAGCAATATTTATCACATCACATCATTAGAGTGCAATATTATTGTCTATCTCCATTATACTGTGCATTGGATCTCTGTGGGCTCTTTACCTACTACTTGTTATAAGTTTGCACCCTTAAACACCATCAGTCTTAGTCCCCATCCCCCAGCCCCTGGTAACCACCATCTTATTGTTTTTTTTTTCTTTTAATGGGTTTAACTTTTTTAGATTCCACACATAAGTGATATCATACAGTACTTGTATTTTTCTGTCAGACTCACTTTGCATAATGCATTGTTGCAAATGGCAGGATCTCTCTCTTTTTCACTACTGAATAATATTCCATTGTGCATATAATGGACTGTTGCATAATGCATTGTACACACAATCCATATCTTGTTTATCTGTTCATTCATGGATGGGTATTTGGGTTGTTGCCATATCTTGGCTACTGTGAACAATGCTGTGATAAACACGCAAATATCTTGTTGAAATCCTGTTTCTACTTCCTTTAGATGTATACCGAAAAGCAAAATTGCTAGATTGCATGGTAAATCTACTTTTAATATTTTGATGAAACCCCATATTGTTTTCCATAGTGGTTGCACCAGTTTACATTCTTGCTAACCATGCACCAGGGTTCCCTTTTCTCTACTTCTGTGCTGGCACTTGTTGTCTCTGGATCCCTGATGCTAGCCATTCTAACAGATATGAAGTGATACCTCATTGTGGTTTTGATTTGCATTTCCCTGATGATGAATGACTTTGAGCATCATTTCATGTGCCTATTAGCCATTTGTATGTCCTCTATGGACAAATGTCTATCTAGTTCTTCTCTCTATTTTTTTTTCTGTTTATCTATTTATTTTTTTAACATATGCAATTATTTTCCATCATTTACACTAAAGTAGTTACAATTACACTCCAAACAGAAAAGCAAAGTAAAAAATCAAAACACCAACTTCTATTTCATGTAATTAGACTTATACAGAAATTAGAAGGTTAAGTAACAACTAGTTAATCACCTAATTTCACAGCTATCTGAAGTGGCAATCGTTATATAGCAGCTTATCTATGATACATTCAAGATACATGATACAATTTATTACTTGCCCATAAGCTAAAACACAGCCTG
>NC_043711.1:65091596-65138871 GCF_006229205.1 Suricata suricatta
TTTTTAAATTCTTGATCCAGTATGTTGTCTAGATCTGTCTTGAGCAGTTCTGTGGCTGTGACTGCCTCTTGGAGGTTCTTCAGGGGAGAGTTCCTTCGTTTTGTCTTTTTTGCTAGTTTTCTGTCTCTTGTCACCTTTATAAAGCTCGTTGTGCACTGTGCACCTGTTGATATTGCTCTGTTAAAGGAGGCTTATTGACTGTCCAGGGCCTGTCGTTTCAGGAAATATTCTTTTAATGGTGTCTCTCAGTTTCTCTTGTTGTGCCTTTGAATATTTTATTTCCCTACTCAGCAATATTTGGGACTCACTGTCATGCACACTTGGGCTTGTTTCTTGGTGTAGCCCTAAGAAGGAAAACAGACAGACACACACAGAGGGAACAGTAACACACAAACGCACAGACAAATCAAACAAACAAAACATTAACAGGGGGAAAGAAAATAAAGAGAATGGAGAGGAAAGAGACGAAAAGAGGAGAAGAAGAAAAGGAAAAGAAAAAGAAAGAAAAAAATGAAAAAATAAATAAAGGGGGTCAGAGACAACAAAGGACAGTGGACAGTTTAAAAGTGTACGACCAGTTGAGGGGAGAGGTAGGGATGAGATATAGGAGAATATATCTGGATTGCAAGAAGGTAAAGAAGAAGAAAAGAAAAAAAAGGGGAGAAAGGAGAAAGGAAAATGAGGAGTAAAATTTTTTAATTTTTAAAAGTTTACGTAAAAAAAAGTAATAATAATAAAAAATACGTACAGAAAAAGGCAAAAAGAAAAAAAATGAAGATAAAAAGAAAAAATTGTAAAAAAAAATCAAACAACAACAACAAAACAACAACAACAACAACAAAACAGCAGCTCCCCCTCGTGGATAGGCGACGTTTGATGTGATAGGTCTTGGAGGGTGCTCTCAGAGGTTCCGCCTTGGTGTCTGCAGAGATTAGATAGGTGGCATGCCAAGCTCTGCTGAACTATGAACTGTAGGCCACTCTAATGAGTCCAATCTCCTTTTGCAGAGGTTGAGTGCGGTTGAGTTGTATTTTCCAGGCCTGCCTCGGTTCAAAGTTTCAGTCCATGCACTTTTTATGCTACCACAGATGAGACGTTTTTGTTTTGGTTGCTGGCTTCTTAGGGGGAGGAATCGGTTTGTCTTGGCTCAGGCTGGGATATCGGCTGCCCCTGCCTGAGGTGAGATGCGCAGCAGGAGGTGAAGTGCATGCGCACCATCACAAACCCAACCCCCAGTGGGGATCGAGTTAGCATTGGGGGAGGAATGAGTGTGCTGCTGTTGCCAGAGGCGGCGCTGGGAGCTGCTGGAAATGAGCTGTGTGTGCACCCAGGTCTCCACCGCCGCCAACTCTCTGCCAGGATCACATAGAGGTGGGGGCTATTTTTTCCCTGTTGGCACCCAGGATTCAGGGTTTGCGTGGTCAATGCTGGGGGCGAGATGTGCTGTGGAAATGAGGTGCGTGCTCCCACTCCCAAAACCGAGGTCGAAGTGAGCACCTCTGACATCGCTGCTGCAGTGGTCACTGACTCCTCACCAAGATGGCGCAGGGCTGGAAGCTGTTCCTTCCCTTGTGCCGCCTGGGTTTGGGAATTAGGGTACCCAGCAGTTATCCATGGAGTGAGCTTCTCTCTCCAAGTGCAGTTAAGCGTTCTTTACCTCTTCCCCAGAGACAGTACTATGAGCGTGTTCAGTCTCTCTGTCTCTTCCCTTTGTCTCTCGGGCTCCATGTGCTTGCCCCGCATTGGGCTGGGGCTGCCACCTCCCCTGCCCGTCGTGGGCTGGCCCATTTTCCAATCTCCCCAGTTCGCACTCACTCACTCAGGTATCCTTCAGGTTCTCTTCCTTCTGGAGTCCGTATTTTTATTTTCTCCTTCCGCCCTTGCAGATGAGAGTAATATCCTTCTCAGTTCAATCGATGGGGCAGAGGAAGTTACAGAACTCCTTTCCTCTCTGCCATCTTGGCTCCTCCCACCTCTTCTCTCTATTTTTAATAGTAGTGTTTGTTTTTTTATTAAGTTGTGTTAGTTCTTTGTGTATTTTGGATACTCACCCCTTATCTGATTATATGGATTGCCAAATTTTTCTCCTATTCTGTATGTTGCTCTTCCATTTTGTTGTTTCTTTTGCTGTACAAAGATTTGGAGTTTGATATAGTCCCATCTGTTGATTTTTTGCTTTTGTTTTTGCTTTTATCATCATGTTCAAAAAAATCATTGCCAAGAACAGTACTGATGAACTTCTTCCCTATGTTTTCTTTTAGGAGCTTTATGGTACCAGGTCTTATGTTTAAGTCCCTTGTCCATTTCAAGTTCATTTTTGTGATGGTGTGAGATAGGGGTTCAGTTTCACTGTTTTGCATGTGTTTCTCCAGTTTTCCCAGCACCGTTTGTTGAAGAGAACACTGGGTGTTCTTGGCTCCCTTATTGAATAATTCTTGACCTTATATGCCAGGATTTAATTCTGGGCTCTGTATTCTGTACCATTGGTCTATGTGTCTATTTTTGTGCCAATACCATCTGTTTTTATTACTGTGACTGTAGTATTATTGTTTAAAATCAAGAAGTGTGGGGGCACCTGGGCCACTCAGTCAGTTAAGCAGCCAGCTTCAGCTTAGGTCATAATCTTATGGTTTGTGAGTTCCAGCCCCGTGTCGGGCTCTGTGCTGACAGCTCAGAGCCTGGAGTCTGCTTTTAGATTCTGTGTCTCCTCTCTCTGCCTTTCTCCTGCCCATGCTCTGTCTCTGTCTCTCAAAAATAAACATTAAAAAATAAAATAAAGAAGTGTGATATCTCTAGATTTGTTCTCTTTTCTCAGGATTGCTTTGGCTATTCAGGTCCTTTTGTAGATCAATACAAATTTTAGGATTGTTTCTTTGATATTTTATGGCATTATATTGAATCTATAGATGGTTTTCGGTAGTATGGCCATTTTAACAATATTTATTCTTCTGATCCACAAACATGTCTTTCCATTTTTTTTTCCAATTCATTTTTTTAAATGAAGGTTGGAGAGAAGTGGAGGGAAAGAGAGAATCTTAAGCAGGCTCTACACCTAACACAGAGCCCAGTGTAGGGCTCAGTCTCACAGCTATAAGATCATGACCTGAGCAGAAATCAAGAACTGGATGCTTATCTGAATGAGCCACCCAGATGCCCCGTTTTTTATTTCTTTGAGCGAAGTCTTGTAGTAATCATTGTAAGCGTCATTCACTTCCTTAAATTTATTCCTAAGGACTTTATTGTTTTTGATGCTATTATGATTGGGATAGTTTTCTTTATTTCTTTTTCCAGTGACTTTTTTCTTAGTGTAAGGGATTTTCTGATTCCTGATTTCTGTAAGTTGATTTTGTAACCTGCCACTTCATTAAAATCATTGATTAACTCCAATAGTCTTTTGATAGGCTCTTTGGGATTTTCTGTATACAATAACATCATCATCAAATAGTGAAAATATTACTTCTTCCTTCCCAATTTGCATGCCTTTTATTTTTTTGTCTCACCTAACTGCTGTAGCTAGGATTTTCAGTACTATCCTGGATAGGAGTCAAGAGAGTAGGCAACCTGGTCTTGTTCCTGATTTCAAAGCAAATCTTTTCAAATTTTCCTCCATTGAGTATAATGTTAGCTGTGGGTTTGTTGTATCTGTCCTTTAGGTTGAGGTATGTTTCTTCTATATCTAATCTATTAAGATTTTTGTCATGAAAAGATAAGTGTTTTTTCAGTATCTATTGAGATGATCATGTGGCTTTTATCTGTCATTTTATTGATATGATTTATACTTATTGATTGACATATGTTGAACCATCCTTGTATCCCAAGGATAAGTCCCATTTAGTCATGGTGTATAATCCTTTCAACATATTCTTGAATTCAATTTGCTAATATTTTGTTGTGAATTTTTGCATTTATATTCATCAAGGAAATTGGTCTATTGTTTTCTTTTCTTGTGGTATCCTTATCTGGTTTTGTTATCAGAGTAATGTTAGCTTCATAGAATGAGTTTGGAGGTGTTCCTTCTTCTCAGTATTTTGGGAGACTTTGATGAGAGCCAATGCTAATTCTTCCTTAGATGTTTGGTAGAATTCACCAGCAAAGCCATCTGGATCTAGAGATTTCTGATTTCAGTGTTGTTTTTGTTGTTGACTCAATCCCTTGATTTGTTATTGATCTGCCCAGATTTCTTTCCTTCCTTCCTTCCTTCCTTCCTTCCTTCCTTCCTTCCTTCCTTCCTTCCTTCCTTCCTTCCTTTCTTTCTTTCTTTCTTTCTTTCTTTCTTTCTTTCTTTCTTTCTTTCTTTCTTTCTTTCTCTTCCTTCCTTCCTTCCTTCCTTCCTTCCTTCCTTCCTTCCTTCCTTCCTTCCTTCCTTCCTCTTTCTTTCTTTCTTTCTTCTTCCTTCCTTTCTTCTTCCTTCCTTTCTTCTTCCTTCCTTCCATCCTCTCTTTTAATTTTTTGATGTTTATGTATTTTTGAGAAAGAGAGAGAGAGACAGAGCAAGAACTGGGGAGGGGTAGAGAGAGAAGGAGACACAGAATCCGAAACAGGCTCCAGGCTCTGAGCTGTCAGCACAGAGCCTGACGTGGGGTTTTAACCCAGGAGCCTTAAGATTGTGACCTGAGCCAAAGTCGGACACTCAACCAACTGAGCCACCCACGTGCCCCTGATCTGTCCAGATTTTCTATTCCTTCCTAGTTCAGTCCAGGTATGTTGTTGCTAAAAACATATCCATTTGTTTCAGGTAATGTAATTTGTTAGTATATAATTATTTGTAGTTATCTCTTAAATTTTTCTGTATTTCTGTAGTATTAGTTGTGATGTTTCCTTTTTCATTTCTAATTTTGAATCTTTTTTTTTCTTAGTTGAACTAAAGAATTAGTCTAGCTGTCAAATGTATCTTTTCACATAAGAAGTTTTTAGTTTTGCTAATCATTTCTACTGTTCTTCTGGTCTTTATTTCAGTAGTTTTTGCTCTGATTTTTATTATTTTCTTTGTTCTGCAATCTTTGGGCTTGACTAGTTCTTTTTTTTTCTAGTTCCTTGAGGTGTAAAATTAGGTTGTTTGAGATTTTTCTAATTTCTTAATATATATGTTTATTGCTATAAACTTTTCATTTAGAATTGCTTTTGCTTCATCCTACAAAATTTGATATGTTGTATTTTCATTTTAATATGTTTCAAGATAATTTGTTTCCATTTTGATTTCTTTTTTGACCCATTGGTTGTTTAATTTTTTTTAAGGTTTATCTATTTTTGAGAGAGAAAGAGTGTGTGAGCAAAGGAGAGGCAAAGAAAGAGGGAGACACAGAATTAAACGCAGGCTTCAGGCTCTGAGCTGTCAGCACAGAGCCCAATGTGGGGCTTGAACTCATGGACCATGAGATAATGACCTGAGCTAAAGTCAGATGCTTAACCAACTGAGCCACCCAGGTGTCTGGATTCATTGCTTGTTTAGAAGTGTGCTGTTTAGCTTCCACATATTGGAAGATGTACTCACTTTCCTCTTGTTGAAACTTTTAATTTCCTGCCATTGTAGTCAAAGATAGGTGAAATTGATTTCAATATTTTTCAATTTGCTAAGATTGGTTTTGTGGCCTGTCATATAATCTACCTTGGAGAATGTTCACATGCCCTTGAGAAGAATGTGTATGCTGTTGGTGGATGGAATGTTTTATATATGTGATAGGTCCATTTATTTTACAGTGTGTTTCAGTCCCAGTATTTCCTTGTTGATTTTCTGTCTGCATAATCTCTCCTTTGCTGATAGTGGGATATGAAGTTTCCTACTGGTATTGTATTGTATATTTCTCCCTTAATATTTGTTGGTATTCGTTTAATATATTTCAGTGCTCAGATGTTGGGAGTGTATATATTTATAATTGTTATATCTTCTTTATGTACAGAGGGACTCCAATTTATGATGATTTGACTTACAATTTTTTGACTTTATGATGGTACAAAAATGATATTCATTCAATATAAACCATGCTTTGAATTTTGAGTTTTTGATCTCTTCCTGATCCAGTGATATGCCATACTCTCTCATGATGGTGGGCAAGCAGCAGCAAGCCACAGTGCCTACTAACCCACATGATCATGAGGGTAAACGATTGGTATACTTACAGCCATTCTGTACCCACCTAATCATTTTGTTTTTCACTTTCAGTACAGTGTTCAACAAATTACCTGAGGTATTCAACTATTTATTATAAATAGGCTTTGTATTAGATGGTTTGCCCAACCATAGATGTAAGTATTGCTAGCACGTTTAAGGTTGGCTAGGCTAAGCTATAGTGTTTGGTAGGCTAGGTGCATTGAATGCATTTTCAACTTACATTTTCAACTTTTGATGGGTTTATCAGGATTTAACCCTAGTGGAAGGAGACCAGTATTGACCCCTTTATCCTTATATAATGACCTCCTTAGTCTCCTGCTTGGGCTTGAAGTCTATTTTGTCTGGTATGAGTATGGCTACACCTGCTTTTTTGGGGCTATCATTTCTTGGAATCATCCTCTGTCCCTTCATTTTGCATTTGTTTGTATTTGGAGCTGGGAAGAGTCTCTTTAAGGCAGCATGTACTTAGGTCTTTGTTTCAATCCATTCAGACACTGTTTCTTTTGATTAGTGAGTTTAATCCATTTACATTTAAGGTGATTGATATATGAGGACATACTATTGCCATTTTATCTTTTGGCCTCTGCTTGTTTTGTATCTCCATTGTCTTGTCTTTCTCTCTTTCTTTCTTTGTTTTATAGGTTGGTGGTTTTCCATGATAATTTGCTCAGTCCTCCCCTGCTCTTTATTTTATATTATTAAAAGTTTTTTCAACCATTTATTTGTTTTTGAGAGGGAGAGAGAGAGAAAGTGAGAGAGAGAGAGATAATACGAGTGGAGAAGGGGGAGGAGAGAGGGAGACAGAATCTGAAGTAGGTGCCAGCCTGTGAACTGTCAGCACAGAGCCTGATGCGGGGCTAGAACTTACAAAGTGGGAGATCATGATCTGAGCAGAAGTCAGAAGCTTAACTGACTAATCCACCCAGGAACCCCCCCCACCCCCATTTTTAAATGTTTTGTCTTTGCTCTAGATTTTTGTTTTGTGGTTCCCATGAGGTCTGTATAAAATGTTTCATAAATAAAATAGTCCTTTTTCTCTTGATAGCAACTTATCTTCATTTGTCTATACAGGTACCGGCATCTTCCTCCTCCCCTTTTATACTTTTGTTGTCACAAATTATCTCTTTTTATGCTGTGAATTATTTGCCAACTTGTAGTAGTTATATTTGTTTTCAATATCTTTTTCTTTGAAGCTTTATGCTACAGTCATTTAACAACCTATTCTAATAGAGGGTTAAAATTTTCTGATTCTATCTATCACCTTCATAAAAATTTGGGGTATTTTTGTCTTTTCATTTTAGGTAGAGAAGCTCCTTTCAATATTTTTTTTTTGTAAGGCAGGTCTTGTGGTGGTGAATTATCTCAGCTTTTGTTTGCTTTCTCCTTCATATCTGAAGGATCATTTTGCTGGATAGAGTATTCTTGGCTGGAAATTTGAATAGGGCATTCACTCTCTCCTGTCCTGTAGAGTTTCTGTTGAAGAAATCTGCTTATAATCTAATGGGGGTTTCATTGTAAGTTATGTTATTTTCTCCACCCCCACCCTGGCTGCCTTTAAGAATCTTTCTTTATGATCAATTTCTGACAGCTTTGTTAAAATTTGTCTTAAAGAGGATCTTTCAGCACTGAGATACTAAGGCGACCAATTAACTTTGTGGACTTGTGTGTCTAGTTCTTTCCTCAGGTTTGGGAAGCTCTCAGCTATAATTTCTTTAAATAACTCTTCTGCCCCATTCTCCATCTGATATATACATAATTATTCTCTTGATCCCCCTAAGGGAGCCTGATAGCTCTCGTTTTACTTCTTAAAAATCTTAGTTCTCTATCACCTGAATCATTTCTAGATTTCTGTCTTACAGCTTACCTGTTTTTTCCTCCCTCTGATCTGCTCTGTTTCCAATATTTCTAATATGTTCTTCATTTTCTCTTTTGAGCTTTAGCTTCAGAATTTGAGTCTTTTTGGCAAAGTACTCCTGTGTTCATTAATTTTATTCCTCAATTCATTAAATTGCTTTTCTGAGTTTTCTTCTAGCTTGCTGAATTTCTTCATAACCAGTTATTTTGAATTCTCTAGCAGTTAGACCCTAATTTTCTGTTATTTTGGAGATTGGTTGCTGGAGAACTGTCATTTTCTTTTGGTGATACCATCGTACTGTGATTTTTCATGGTGTTTGATGAGATGAGCCTCTGCTGGCACATTTGAAGTAATGAAGGCCTTTTTTATTTAGGTAAAGTTCTATTGATTTTAACAGTTTAAACAGGTTGGGAATTGAAGACCTTTTATTTTCCAGCAGGTGGTGGTATAGTCCATTTCCCCACCTCTTATCTAGGCTGCTTTATGGCTGTATTTGGGAGCACACACTTTCCACCTATCACCTGCTCTTCTGGAGGGGTCACTGAGGCTGTCACAGTTACCTGTGCTGAGGTTGCCAGGGTTGCTGGTGTGCTGCTGGGTGTGCTGGGGTCATGGGTGCTGCTGCTGCTTGGGGTTGTTAGGGATATCATAGTCTTGGGGGCTACTCCACTGCCAGGGTCATTGGGTTCACAGGCGCCATTGTTGCTGCTCCCCTAATTTTCCTGTCTCCATGAGGTCCAATCTACCCACCTTCAGATGTACAGATGTATGGTTCTTTGTGGAGTCCTGATGCACTATACAGAGGAACTCCCTGTTAAAAGGGAGAAACAAAGGGTTTCTCATGCTGCCGTGGTGCTGATGTCACTCCCCCCAAATTTCTTTTTTTTTAATATTTATTTTTGAGAATGAGCACTCACAATTGCACAATAGAGTGGGGGAGAGGTAGAGAGAAAGAGAGAGGGAGGATCTGAAGTGGGCTCTGTACTGACACCTCAGAGCTTGATGTGAAGCTCAAACCCACAAACTGTGAGATCATGACCTGAGCCAAAGGAAGATGCTTAACCAACTGAGCCACTCAGGCACCCCACTCCCCCTAAATTTCTTAACAGCTCATGCAGATTTTGTTATTTTGCTCATAATATAAAAATACCACAAATTGCTTACCATCTGCTAAAGTAAAGGTCTAGAGACTGGTGCTGTGGCTCTGTGTGCTCCAACCCAGCACATCACCTGTCCCAGGGGGTGGAAATCCCACTTTGTCAGACCCTCCGGCTCACCAATCAGTAGCAACCTGGATGAATGACCAGACCAGGCCCTGGCCCCCTGGTATTACCTGCTTGCAGATACTAGGGAGACAAGCCTTGCTACAGTTTGCCTCTTCCTAAACGCTCAGTTAGACTAGTTTTTATTTTCCATTCACTTTAACATCTTAATACAAAATTGACATACTTTAAAAAAGATATCACATTTTTATCGCAAAAATCATACTCATTGTAGAATAATTGAAATCTAGACTCTGAAGAGGAAAATAAAAATCTTTTCTAATCTTCCATGAATAGAAAATCCCTGGTGATATTTTGTGGATTTCTGCCAAGTTAGTATATAAATGCAAAGTATAAGAACAGGTTTAAGAATAAAATTAGGATCATAAAATATACACACTTTTGTGGCCAGAGTGCTTCAAATGTATATTCACTATTATATTAGTAACATATCCTAATGTAATTAAATATTAAATAACCACCAGTGTGTAAGAATTCCACACTCTGCCCCCATGGGTCAAGATTTAGAATAATACATTTTAAAATCTAGTTTTGCCAGTTTGTTGGGCAAAAATGGTACCTTGTTGTTTTGAGTTATATGTTTTTCCACGACTAGTTTAGTTTATATTTTTGCTTACTTACTGCTCATTTGTAATGTTGCTGTATGCATAAGTTTAGCAAAGCACCAAGCCATAAAGATAATATCCTTTGCCTATTTCTTCTTTCATATTCTTTTTGATTTGTTAGAGCTCTTCCTATATTAAGGGCCTTAGCCAAATTTCTGTCATTTATATTACATACATATTTACTCAGTCCTCTCTTATATGTTGCATTTTGACTTGAAGAAAATTTCCCACTATATTGCATAAACCTATTAATTTTTGCAAATACATATTTTAACTACCATATAGAACAATGTGTTGATTTACAAATACTGCCTTTCTGCGCTCACAGTTCATTGAACAATTTTACTCAAACTATTCACAAAATCTTTGACATTTGTGGTTGTCCTCACTAGATCACTGTTGAGTTACCTTTTGAGTCACCTGGAAGTTGTTTTGGGCTCATTGGTGCTGTTTGATGAATTTCTAGCTGTCCACTGTTTGGTGATAACATCTCTTTGTGATTGGGTGGAGTCCTGTATGCTATTTTAATCAATGAGTTTTGAGTCACAGTGACTAATATATAGTGTTATTTCTAGGGTGAACCATCTACTAGTCAGGGCCAAATGCTGTAGAACACCCTCTTTCCCTTGACACAGTGACTAGCAATGTCCCAGATATAAGCTCTGTTCTCTGAGAGACTGATAAACAGAGCTCCCCACTGACCATGGTGATGCGTAGCTGAGTGGAAAATAAACCTTTGTGGTCTGAAGCTTCTGACCTTTTGGGGCTTTTTTTTTTTTTTTTTTTTTTTTTTTTTTTTTTACCACAGCATAATGTAGCCTCTTAATGATACAGTTCATCATGTTCCCTTAATTTGGGTTATATCAGATGCACCATTAATGCAGTCCCTGGAATTTTTATCCCAAGCCACAAGTAGCCATCTGTATATTATTAGAGCAGCTGCTGTTTTCATTTTTCCTAAATTGTGTATTCTTACTTTTGACAACTTATCCACCTACTGAATTGATTTTTATTTGGGGAGATGAATAAAAACCTTTTAATCTGAAAAATGTTAAGCACAACAAAAGTAGAACTAATAGTATAATGAATCCCCACGGATCCACTGCTGAGCTTTAACAATGACCAGGCTTGCAGAAATTTTGAAAGGTTTTATATAGTAATATTTATTACTTAGTTTTGGTAAATATTTTCCCTTTGCTTTTATGCTTAGAAAGTCCCTCTCTGCCACAATATCAGTGATTGGATTATATTTCCATACGTCTGTTCTGTGTTCATTATTTATCACTTCTAGTCTTTTCTGTACTCAGTGTTGAAGATGGTGGCGAATTCACAAAGGGCTTTAAATGGGGACAGTGGGCCCTCCTCTAAGGAGCTATGCCGCTTACTTTCAGAAGGCTGCCAGTAGGCCTGTTGGAGAAAGGGGCTGGTCTCAGTTTGTGTTCTTTCAAAAACAAACCCTGAGACTACAGTCAGGGGGCAGGTAGTTAATTTGGTGGGAGGTGATCTCAGGAAGCCTAAGTTAGTGGCAGGGGAACGGGAAACAGGAAAGGGAGAAAACCCAACTGAGTGTGAGCTGATGAGCAGGTTGTCCCTGTGGGACCTGGGGTCAATCCCTCTGGAGCGTGCAGCTGGGTGGTGGCTCCGGGGGTGTTAGCTCCTCCCAGTCTGGGCTATGTGCACACTGGGGAGCATACTCCAGTGGAGCCTGGCAGGTTCTCACCCAGACGAGCAGAGAGGTCGGCTGGCTGGTGAGCAGAAAACCATAGTTGGTTGGAGCTATGTGCCACAGCCAAGTCACCAGGATCACAGCATCTGCCTCATGTCCCCATTGGGTCCCCTGGGAGTTCAAGAGAGTGCTGGTGGTGTCATGATCTCTAGAAAGGCCCAACAATGGATGGCAAAGTTGCCCTTGGCTTCCTGTTTAATCCTTCACTCAAGGCCATGTTTAATGGCACGTATAGTTGCCTCTAACTATGACCTGTTTTGCCATGTATCCACTTTGGGGAAAAGATGCTCATGCCATCCCATCTCATTTCTACTGGGATCCAAACACAGCATGACTAACCTTTTTGATGTCAAGGGGGTTGGTGAAGGGCTTACATTCATGTCAATTTTTTAAGCTGGTTGGGGTTTTCACTGGGTTCAAGTAAGTCACCACTGCCAATAAGGCCACGGAGTGAGTGACCAGGGGTCTTGGTTTGCCTGGGACTGGAGAGCTCCTTGGAGATGGGACTTTCAGTGCTAAAAATGGGAAACCAAGATGATTTGCCATCCCACCTATGGCTGACCAGCACTTAATAAGGATCACCTAAAACCTGCCAGCCTTTTCTTCTATTTCTCTTGATCACAAGTGAAAGGAGGGACTGGTACTACAATCATTTAAGAGACTGGATTGCAGACTCCACACTTTGGCAGCCCCTGCTCAACTGTGAACCTTTGCTTGGTTTCCAAGCATAAATCAGGGCTCATGGAGTATTTCTGAGAGCTCCTTGGCATGACGCATCCATTGTCTACCAGAGGCCCCAACATTTGCTGCCTCTGTATCAGTCCCACTGCTCTGATTAAATCTCAGCAGGATGCACCAGGGGTTCTGCCTTGCCAATGCCCAGTTCATCAATATCTCCCTAGGCAGTCCTCTGCCCCTCTTTCCTGAATGGTGCCTTTCAAGCCACTCTCTTGCAAGTGATCCCTCTTTACTGCAGTCCAGCCTGAAGATCTGGGATCTGTGCTTGTGTCCTTTGAATTCCCACAGGGACTGATTAAAAAAACAATCAATGCTCTGTCTCATCTGTGCCTCACGGGGCTTTCTGTAGCCTTGTCTTGACATATTCCTGAGATATTCCCTCCAGTAGAAATCCTGAACCATGATTAATAAGATGTTAAGGTGTAGCTATCAGATTCAGCCACAGGCTTACCAGGTAAGTCTGTACTTCCTCAAGATACAGAAAGAAGTTCATGAATCAACTGTCACTTTCAAGGCCCTCTGTGTTGCCGAGTTCCCTTCTGGTTTGTCAGGACAACAGAAGACTCTGTGGTCCTGCAACATCTGGGCTCTGTTACTCCACCAGTCTCTGCAAAGGCTGTATCTTTCTGACCAGCAAACACATCACCTTACTGGTCCTTTATTTCCCAGACAGCAATGACTTTAAGTTTAAGATTAGGTTTTGTCAAACTGCACACTCGAGATGGTAGCAGATGGCAGTGGGTGTTGGCCCATTTCCCTTAGACCTTCCATGTACTGTGATTTCCAAATGCCAGCACAGCATAGGCATCTCTTTGTAGAAGGGCTTTCTTCCAAAAGGCTGACAGTTGCTCTGCCCACCTGTTCCTGGAAGCCAGAAGTGCTGTGACATTTATGTAGACCAGGATTTTCACCCTTGACAGCTTCTGGGTATGATCTATGTGGTTTTCCAGTTTCCTGGTGGGATTGAGCTCCAGGTGTTCACAGTGGTGTCTGGCTTGATAGCACACACACTTTACTGGTCCCTTTCTTCCCTGTCATAGCTCCCCATTCACTACTTGGGTTCCCTTTACCTCCCAAAGCAACTACTTAAACTCAATTCTCATCTTTGTGTCTGCTTTTAGGGGATCCCAAATCAAGAAAGAAGTCAATTATTGCATATTTCATAATTCAGGAGTCTAAGACTGTCACCTACTTCCTATAGATGTGAAAAATGTCTTTACTGTATGGTGAACATATAGACTAGAAAGAGAAATGAAGGGGGGAAAGTTTCCTTCTCTTTTTCTCTCCTGTTCCTTGCTGCCTCAAGTATGCATGGAGCAAATTTAGGACATACAAACTCAAATCTCTAAGGAATCAGGTCAGTGATGTTTATGTGGGAAACAAATGTCAGACAATTGGGAGTGGGGAAGTTTCTGGCAAACAGTACCTCCCCAGAAAGGTCTCTCAACCCCATTTTTCCTCTTCCTCTATCATTTCTATGTTGGTCAAACAAAACCTACCTTCAAAGACAAGCATGAGACCTACCTTCGCCCACTAGGTAATTATCTGACTCCTAGGTTTAGGTGGAGACCATCTTTCAGAGGTGGACTTCCTTTAGAGTAGACTAGACAATTGAAATAACTGAGAGGAAATCTTTGCTCATGTATCATATATCATCACACACAAGATTCTACAGCACTGTCTCCCCAAATTGTCACCTTGAAACAAGGAAAGAACCACTCTCACAGCTTGGGGTTTTGAAAGTCGAGTGAGAGGGGAGATTGGGGCAAGATGGTGGAGAAGTAGGGAGCCCTGTAATTTTCACCCACCCACATCTATCAAACTAAGAAGGATTGAAGCTACAATACTTTGATCTGTAAGAGTGGTAGGAAAACACAGAAAGTCCACAAAGAAGACAGCTTCAAGGTGCCTGAGTGAGTGCAAGCTGGGGAAATAGAAACTGGCCAGGTGGAGGCTTGGAGGGGAGGGAGCCCACCCCCCTGCCCAGAATAGAGCCTGGGAGAGTGCACAGAGCTTCAGAGAGACAAGGAGAAGAGAAAGAGAGGCTGAAAATGCTCATAAAGCTGTCTCTAGAGAAGAGAAAAATCTCGGCCTGGGACGGAGTGGGATCCTATCATCCCATCTATAGCCACTTGGTGCAGGGAGAGAAATTTGTCCCCTTTAGCTGGCATATTTTCCTTGGGTTCAGCGTGCCAATTCCAGGCAGAACCAGGAAAAACGGCTCCCCGACTCCTCCTACTCAATCCTGGCTAGGAAGCCACCCACCTACAGGAGTACATCTCATCTTGGGAGGTGGAATTAAACCCTAGTGCATGGACTAGGATTTGGAAATGAGGCAGGGCATGGAAAATACAACTTGGGCCGCCTGTGGCACAGGGAAACTGGACCCAAAAGAGTGGCATGCAATGCTTGGTTCAAGAAGGGACTGGGGCACCGCCATTCTTCTCCCTACAACCACTAAGGCTGGGCCTCGGGAGCAACCAGCAAGACCTGCAGTGGAGGCAAGACAGACTACACCAAACCACGCCCATCCACCTTTTTTCTTTTTCCTTTTCTCCTCCCCCACCACCCTAGCCCGGAAAAGACCAACATTGATGCACAGCTGTGATTAGATCAATTCTTGCTAATCAGATGTATTTCCCCTTATCTCATTCTTATCTCTCCCCTCTGCTGGTTTTATGCTTTTAGACTATCCTTTGTCTGTTGTTATTTTTATCCTCCCCCCTTTTTTCTTATCTTTTTTTTTTCTTTCTTCTTTCCCTTTTTGGTTTGCTTGTTTGTTTTATTTGTCTGTGCATTTGCATGCTTTTATTCCCTATGTGTTTGTCTGTTTTCCTTTTCAGGGCTACCTCAAGAAACAAGCCAAAGTACACATGGTGGAGTGTCCCAAATATCACTGAGTAGGGAAATGAAATAACCAAAGAACAACATGAGAAACTGAGAGACACCATTAAAAGAACACTTCCTGAATGGACAGGCACTGGACAGTCACTGAGCCTCCTTTAATATAGAAATACTAACAGGTGCAGAGTGCATAACAAGCTTTTAAAACTGACAGGAGACAGAAAGCTAGCCAAAATGACGAAACAGAAGAACTCTCTTCTAAAGAAATTCCAGGAAGAAGTCACAGCCACAGAACTGCTCGAAACAGATATAAGCAACATAGCTGAACAAGAATTTAAAACAATTGTCATAAAATTAATCACTAGGCTTGAAAAAAGCATGGAAGACATCAGAGAAGCTATTGATACAAAGACTAGCTGTGATGAGTTAAAAAATGCTATAAATGAGGGGCATAATAAAATGGAGGTTTCCACTGCACGGATTGAAGAGGCAGAGAGGAGAATAGGTGAATTAGAAGACATAGTTATAGAAAAAGAGGAAGCTGAGAAAAAGAGACAGAAATTGATCCAGGAGCAAGAAAGGAGAATTTGAGACCTGAGTGATACAATCAAAAGGAAAATATCCATATCATGGGAATTCCTGAGGAAGAAGAAAGAGAAAAAGGTCCTGAAGGGGTGCTTGATCAAATTATAGCTGAGAACTCCCCCAATCTGGGGGAGGAAAAATACATTGAAATTCAAGAGGTACAGAGAACTCCCCTCAGACATAACTTGAACTGACCTTCGGCATGACATATCATAGTGAACTGGAAAAATATAAGGATAAAGAGAGACTTCTTAAAGCAGCTAGGGATAAAAGGGCCCTAACATAGAAAGGGAAGCCTATCAGAGTGGTTACAGACCTATCTACTGAAACTTGGCAGGCCAGAAAGGAATGGCAATAAATCTTCAATGTGATGAACAGAAAAAAAAATGCAGCCAAGAATCCTTTATCCAACAAGCTGTCATTCAAAACAGAAGGAGAGATAAAGGTTTTCCCAAATAAGAATTGAAAGAATTCATGACCACCAAACCAGCCCTACAAGAAATCCTAAGAGGGACTCTATGAAGGACATGTTGCAAGGAAAACAAGATACCAGGGACACCGTTACTGGCATGAACCCTACAGAGAATACAATGAATCTAAACTCATATTTTTCAATAATAACACTGAATGTAATTGGACTGAATACTCCAATCCAATGACACAGGGTAGCACAATGGATCAAAAACCAAAATCCATCTATTTGCTACAAGAGACTCATTTTAGACCTGAAGATACCTTCAGATTGAAAGTAATGGGATGGAGAAATATCTATCATGAGACTGGAAGTCAAAAGAAAGCCAGAGTAGTCATACTCATATCGGACAAACTGGACTTTAAAGTAAAGGCAGTCACAAAAGATGGAGAAGGACATTACATAATAATTACAGGGTCTGCCCATCAGGAAGAGCTAACAATTATAAACATCTATGAGCCGAATTTGGGAGCACCCAAATACATAAAACAATAATCACAAACAGAAACAATCTTACTGATAAAAATGTGCTAATTGCAGGGGACTTTAATACTCCACTGACAGCAATGGAAAGATCAACTAGACACAAAATCACTAAAGAAACAGTGGACCTGAACAAAACATTGGAACAGATAGAATTGATAAATATATTTAGAACTATATATCCTGAGGCTAGGGAATTCACTTTCCTCTTGAGAGTGAATAGCACTTTCTCCAAGATAGATTACATACTGAGTCATAAAGCAGCCTTCCATAAATATAAACGAATTGAGATCATATCATGCACACTTTCAGATCACAATGCTATTAAACTGGAAATCAATCACAGGAAAAAGTCTGGAAAACTTCCAAAAACAGGTTAAAAACCACCCTACTAAAGAATGATTGGGCCAGTCAGGCTATTAGAGAAGAAATTTAAAAAATATGTGAAAACAAAAATACAACAATCCAAACTCTTTGGGACGCAGCAAAGGCAGTCCTAAGAGGAAAGTATATTGCAATCCAGGCCTATTTCAACAAACTAGAAAAAGAGCAAATTCAAAATCTAACCGAGCACCTAAAGGAACTAGAAGAGGAGCAGCAAAAGTACCCCAAACCCAGCCTAAGAAGAGAATTAATAAAGATGAGGGCAGAAATAAGCAATATAGATTTCAAAAACAACAGTTGAACAGATCAGTGGAGCCAGGAGTTGGTTTTTTGAAAAAAATAAACAAAATTGGTAAACCTTTAGCTAGCCTCCTCAGAAAGAAAAGAGAACACTCAAATAGACAAAATCACGAATGAGAATTGATCCATTACAACCAATCTCTCAGAAATACAAGCAATCATCAGGGAATACTATGAAAAATTATATGCCAACAAACTGGACAATCTAGAAGAAATGGACAAATTCTAAACAAAAATGCACTACCAAAATTCAAATGGGAAGAGATAGAAAATCTGAACAGACCCATAATCAGTGAAGAAATCGAATCCGTTATCAAAAATCTCCCAATGAATAAGAGCGTGAGGCCAGATGGCTTCCCAGGGGAATTCTACCAGACATTTAAAACAGAGTTAATACCCATTCTTCTCAAGCTATTCCAAAAAATAGAAATAGAAGGAAAACTTCTGGACTCATTCTATGAAGCCAGCATCACTTTGATTCCCAAACCAGACAGAGACCCAACAAAAAAAGAGAACTATAGGCCAATATCCTTAATGAATAGAGATACAAAAATACTCAACAGGACACTAGTAAATCGAATTCAATGGCATATAAAAAGAATTATCTATTATGATCAAGTGGGATTCATTCCTGGGTTACAAATCTGGTTCAATATTTGCAAATTCATCAATATGATACATCATGTTAACAAAAGAAAAGATAAAAACCATATCATCTTGTCAAGAGATGCAGAAAAAGCATTTGACAAAATACAGCATCCTTTCTTAATAAAAACCCTCAAGAAAGTTGGGATAGAAAAAAATTTACTTACACATCATAAAATCCATTTATGAAAAGCTCACAGCTAATATCATCCTCAATGGGGGAAAAACCGAGAGCTTTCCCCCTGAGATCAGGAACATGACAAAGATGTCCACTCACACCACTTTTGTTTAACATAGTGCTGGAAGTCCTACCTAGCATCAACAGTCAGACAACAAAAGGAAATAAAAGGCACCAGAATTGGCAAAGATGAAGTCAAACTTTCACTTTTCACAGATGACATGATACTCTACATGGAAAACCTGACCAACTCCACCAGACACCGACTAGAATTGATTCATGATTTCAGCAAAGTAGTAGGGTACAAAATGAACGTCCAGAAATCAGTTGCATTTTTATACACCAATAATGAAGCAACAGAAAGACAAGTCAAGAAATTGATCCCATTCAAAATTTCATGAAAAACCATAAAACACCTAGGAATAAATCTAACCAAAGATGCAAAAGACCTGTATGATGAAAACTATAAAAAACTTATGAAGGGAATTTAAGAAGATATAAAAAAAAGAAAAAACATTCCATGCTCATAGATTGAAAGAATAAACATGTGAAAATGTCATTATTACCCAAAGCAATCTACACATTCAATGCAATCCCCATCAAAATTGCACCAACATTCTTCTCAAAGCTAGAACAAACTATCCTCAAATTCGTATGGAACCACAAAAGACCCTAAATAGCCAAAGTTATACTGAAGAAGAAAACCAAAATGGGAGGCTTCACAATCCCAGACTTTAGCCTTTACTACAAAGCTGTCATCATCAAGACAGTATGGTATTGGCACAAAAACAGACACATAGACCAATGTAATAGAATAGAGAACCCAGAACTAGACCCACAAATGTATGGCCAATTAATCTTTGACAAAGCAGGAAAGAGTATCTAATGGAAAAAAGACAGCCTCATTAACAGGTGCTGCTGGGAGAACTGGACATTAACATGCAGAAGAATGAAACTAAACCACTTTCTTACACCATATACAAAAGTAAACTCAAAATGGATGGAGGACCTGAATGTGAGACAGGAGACCATCAAAACCCTAGAGAACAAAGCAGGAAACAGCCTCCTTAACCTCAACTGCAGCAATTTCCTACTCAGCACATCCCCAAAAGCATGGAATCAAGAGCAAAAATGAACTAGTGGGACCTCATCAAGATAAAAAGCTTCTGCACTGCAAAGGAAACAAAAAGAAAACTAATAGGCAACCAACAGAATGGGAAAAGATAGTTGCAAATGACATATCGGATAAAGGGCTAGTATCCAAAATCTACAAGAACTCACCAAGCTCTACACCTGAAAAACGAATAACCCAGTGAAGAAATGGGCAGAAGATATGAATAGACACTTCTCCAAAAAGGACATTCAGATGGTCAGCAGACACATGAAACGATGCTCAGCATCGCTCATCATCAGGGAAATACATATCAAAACCACACTGAGATACCACCTCACGCCAGTTAGAGTGGCTGAAGTGAACAAATCAGGAGACTATAGATGCTAGTGAGGATGTGGAGAAACAGGCCCTCTCCTACACTGTTAGTGGAAATGTAAACTGTACAGCCACTCTGGAAAACAGTGTGGAGGTTCCTCAAAAAATTATCAGTAGAACTCCCCTATGACCCAGCAATAGCACTGCTGGGGATCTACCCAAGGGATACAGAAGTGCTGATGCATAGGGGCACATGTACCCAGTGGTCACAGCGGCACTTCCAGCAATAGCCACATCATGGAAACAGCCTAAATGTCCATCAACTGATGAATGAATCAAGACGATGTGGTTTATATATACAATTCAATACTACATGGCAATGAGAAAGAATGAAATCTGGCCATTCATAGCAACGTGGACAGACTTCGAGGGTGTCATGCTAAGCGAAATAACTCAGGTGGAGAAGGACAGATACCATATGTTTTCAGTCATAGGTCTAACAGGAGAAACCTAACAGAGGACCATAGGGAGAGGAAGGGGGGAAAAAGAATTAGGGAGAGGGAGGGAGGCAAATCATGAGAGATTCTTGAATACTGAAAACAAACTGAGGGCTGAAGGGGGAGGGGGAGGGGGAGGGGGTGATGGTCATGGAAGAGGGCACTTGTGGGAGGAGCACTGGGTGTTATATGGAAACCAAGTTCACAATAAACTATAAAAAGAAAAGAACGTCAAGTGACAAATCATGTATTTTTCATTATACTCACTTCACTCTCTAAAATATTTACATGCTGTCATCTGAAGATAAGTCATAACAATTTTTCTCTTAAGTTTTGGTGCAGTTGGCATGCCTTCCAGAACAATTGCACTTAAAAGGGCGTTTTAATTGCATCAGAGGAGGCTACAGATGGAGGAGAGAGAAATACTTAGACTTGAGATGTGGGGAACAGTTCAGAAGTCATGGAAAATGACAGCCGCCACTGGGGAATGTGCTGCATTGAATGCCATGTACATTTGTAAATTGGGACTGAGGGAATATGTCACCTACATGTCTCTCTTTCGGCCTTTTGTATCAAAATAAAATGCTTCTCAGTGGAAATCTGTGTCTTCTGGGGAAGGAAGACATCCACCAAGTGTTCCATAGGGGACTTTTTGTCACCCAGTCCTGGGCTTGGCTGTGTGACCATTTCTCTCCAACCTCACATTGAACAGTGCAATACGCAAACAAGCTGCTTGTGTGTCAAAAACTTCATCCTAAAACCTCCTAAGGGTTGAGGCACTGACATGGGGCAGTATCACCACCTCCTACCCCCTCGTCCCCCGATTCTGTTGCTAACCTCCCTCTGTAAACTGCTCTGTGCCTTTCAGGTGTCAAGGGCCCCTTTATGGCTATCTCAGATGGGCTAAATGTCAGTGAAATTGTGAGAATTTTTTCAAGCTTCTCCTTTTAAGAATGATATCAGAGAATGAAGGAAAGCTGCCTCTCAAGGTTCCAGATGAGAATAAGTTGTAATGGGAGCAATGGTCAACCATGTTGGCTTTCAAAAAGGGAGCCAGATGACATTAAGAGTAACTAAAAGAGTGACCATATTGTTTCTGCACTGCTTGAGTCTGGCTAAATCTCTTTCTTTTTATCCATTCTAATACTGGAAGGTGTATGGTTTTTTTTTTTTATGGCTGCTGTAAGAAAATACCACAAACGGTTGTGTAAACCACAGAAATGTACTGTCTAGTCATTCTGGAGGGTCAAAGTCAAGGTGCTGAGAAGGCTGGGAGGGAGAATCTGTCCCATGCCTCCCCCCCAGCTGCTGGGTGTTTGCTGACAAGTTTGGGTGTTCTTTGGCTTGTAGAGGCATCACCCTGATCTCTGCCTTCATGTTCTCTTGGCATTCTTCCCATGTGTCTGTGTCCAAATAACTTTTTTAAAATACAGACACCAGTCATATCAGATTAGGGACCCACCCTGCTCCAGAATGACCTTGTCTTAACTAATTACATCTGCCATGGCCCTATTTCCAAAGAAGGTCACATTCTGAGACACGGAGGGTAGGATTTCAACATATGAGTTTTGTTTGGGTGGATGCAAAATTCAACCCATAACAGAGAAGAAACATATGGTGTTACATTTCTACTGAGACTTCTGAAAGAATTCAACAGTTTAGAAGAAACTTCTCCAACAGAGGTCTGAAAAGTCAGTGCGAGGGTAGACAACTGTCACTTGACATTACCAGAACAGAAAAGAAGGGGCTCTGTTAGCAACCTGCTGACTGATCTCTGACCCTTCAACAGAACTGATCTCAGACCCTTTCCAACAGAACCACATTTGCTAGTTTTGGAGCCCTCCAGAGAGAGAAGTGTCTCCCCTAATTTGGGGCTAAGATTCCCCCTAAAGCATTGGAGGGGGACAAATGTCAGTTGGAATAGAGCCTGACAGGTTGTGACAAACAAGGCTGCTGATGGCATCATGTCCATGTAGAAGGAGCCTGTGAACATAAGTCCCAAGGAAGAGGAAAAGTGGATTCAGAGAGGGACACACAAAGCCAGTGAGAGACAGGAATGGCAAGTGTGGCCAAGCCCCATGACCTTGGGACCCCAGTGGGAATCTCCACAAACTCCTGCAGCCAGAGCCCTTCATCCATGCTGGGTCCAAAACGTCTGTCTGCTCCCAGCCTATATGAGGTCCTGCCTGAATCCCCCCCTCCGCCGGTGCCCTTGTCTCTCGTCGTGCATCCCTATGAGAAACTCTTTAAGTTGAGCTGCTGCTCCTGCAGCTCAGAGACAAACCAGAGCATCTGGCTTAGTAACCAATCTCTTCAACACACCACCTGGATGGGGATATGCAGTGCTATTACTTCCCCAAAACGAGTCACCTCCTCACTGGGGATCTTATTTTTTAGTTGTATTTATTTATTTTGAAAAAGACAGAGACAGAGTGAGCAGGAATGGGGCAGAGAGAGAGAGAGAGACAGAGAGAGAGAGAGAGAATCCCAAGCTCTCAACAGGCTCCATGCTGCCAGCTGCAGAGTCTGATGCGGGGCTTGAACCCCCAGAACCGTGAGCTGAAGTCAGACACTCAACCAACTGAGCCACTGGGGATTTTTTAAAACAACATTATCTTGTGGTCTTAGTATCTTAGGGTTACCAGATACATTTTCTAGAACTCATTTGTGGCAGCACCTCTTGAACTTGAGTGTGACCTTCTTAAAATGCAAATTCTGATGTATCAGGTGGGTGGTTGGGGCAGAGCCTCTGCATTTCTCTAGACCTTGCAGGTGGGCCAGTGGCCACACTTGGAGCACCACTTACATGGACTGTTTTACCAAAGAAGAAAATGAGGCACAGAGAAACTAAGTACTAATCCAAAATCCTGTGGCCAAAAACGATGGGATTGAGATGGGAATTCTGGCTTCCCAGCTCTCAAGCTCAGCTCTCTAATTTGTTCATCCCAGTGCTTAAAAACATCCGTGCAACAGAAGCACACCTCCTTTCATGCAACACGGGCTGTCTAGTGACGATGCAGATGGGAACAGGCCAGCAGAAAAGCCTGTGGTTCTGAGTGATGATCCAGGGCCCCAGGGGCTTCCCTGCATGTGGAGCCTGTGACAACCATGATTGGAAGAGAAATTGTGGTTGGAAAGACACTGAGACCTAGCTGTGTTCCGATAAAAGTGTATTTGCAAAGATAGCTGGTGTGTTGGGTCTAGCCTGTGGGCCAAGGTCGGCTGACGCCCTCTCTAAGGGGCTGCACTTTGTTTACTTACTGTTTACTATTGTTTAGGGCCCAGCCACTGTTGATTTTTGCCTATTGAGATGGTTTAGTCCATGAAGACTAGGAATTGTGGAAGCAAGGAACAATTTGAGGACCCCAAAGTTAAAATTCACACCTTAATTTATTCAAATCAGATTGAACTCATTTATTTTTTTAATGTTTTATTTATTTTTGATACAGAGCGAGACAGAGCATGAGAGGGGGAGGGGCAGAGAGAGAAGGAGACACAGAACTGGAAGCAGCTCCAGGCTCTGAGCTAGCTGTCAGCACAGAGCCTGACGCGGGGCTCGAACCCATGAACGTGAGATCTGACCTGAGCTGAAGCTGGAGGCTTAACCGACTGAGCCACCCAGGTGCCCCAGATTGAACTCATTTAATCAATTCTTCTACATATTTTGTACTTCCTAATATTTGTAGATTTGGATTCCATAGAAATATTGAAAAGGATATGGGAACAAAAGCTAAGAAATGATTTTAGAGGTCATGGCTGGTGAATAGAGGGGAGAAAATAGTGCAGGAGAAAACTTAGCTTGAAAAAACCTACTCTGGGGGCACATGGGTGGCTCAGTCGGTTGACTTTGGCTCAGGTCATGATCTCATCGTTCGTGGGTTCCAGCCCTGTGTCAGGCTCTGTGCTGACAGCTAGCTAGCTCAGAGTCTGGAACCTGTCTTCAGATTCTGTATCTCCCCCTCTCTCAGACCCTCCCCTTCTCATGCTGTCTCTCTCTCTCTCTCTCAAAAATAAATAAAACATTTTAAAAAATTTAAAAAAAGAAAAAACCTACACTGTTAGGCACAAACTTGGTTCTGAGCTTCCTGGCAGCCAAGGGAAAGAATGAACTTCAATGGGCTAATGTCTTAGAGTGGGTTCACTAGAAGCAGATCCCAAGGCAGGGACTTGAGCTCACCAAGTGTATTAAGAACATGCCCTAAGGGGAAATCTGTCAACGATGGAGTGAAACAGGATAGGCAAGGAAGGAACCTCAAAACGATGTGCTCTCAAGCAAAGTCAATCCTTGGCTCGACTCACTGGGGCCTCTGGAGCATACATTACACCTCAGAGTGGTACTGGCTAGGGGCAAGCAGTCTGGCCTCTTCTACCTGAATCAATCATTGGTTGTGGACAAATTCCTGGGTGTGTGTGTGGGCATAACCATCTAGATGAAAGCCTCCCATCAGCTAGGGCTATTCAATAGGGAAGGGGCAGCTGTGTCAGTCATTGTAGCTGGGGGCTTCCCCCCGACTGATAAAGGGGCTGTAGTGGGCACCACTGATGTTCACTACAGTTACAGATTTCTAGAGGACTTTTAATCTTTCAACCATCAAACTTGATTCATGTATTAATTCCACATCTATTTACTGAACAGCTGATCCACTTTTCAAACACTGGGCCAGTTTCTGAGGAGAGCTGGAGAGGAAAAGACCTGTTTTCCAACCTTAGGAAATGTATAGAAAAAGTTGCCTTCACTACTATCAAAAAGATAAGTGTCAGTGAGGATGTGGAGAAAAGCGAACCCCTGTGCACTACTGGTGGGAATGTAAATCAGTGCAGACAATTTACTATGGAAAACAGTATGGAGGCTCCTCAAAAAATTAGAAACAGCACTACCATATGACTCAGCAATCCCACTTCTGGGATAATCTGAAGGAAATGATAGTACTATCCATTTTTTTTTTTAATGTAGTCTCTATGCCCAGCATGCCAAAGTGGGGCTTGAACTCAGGACCCTAAGATCAAGCCTTGAGCTGAAATCAAGAGTCAGATGCTTAATGACAGAGCACCCAGATGGCTCTGAAATTACTATCTTTAGATACCTGCACTCCCATTTCACTTCAGCATTATTCATACTAGCCAAGAAATGGCTCAACCTAAGGGTCCATCAATGCATGAATGCATAAATAAAATACTGTATATATACCTATATACCACACACACACACACACACACACACACACACACACACACACACACACCCCAGAATAATACTCAGCCTTAAAAAGAAGGAAATGCCTCCATTTGTGAAAACGTGGTTAGGCCTTGAGGGTATTATGCTGGGTGAAATAAGCCAGACAGAGAAAGCCAAATACTTCATGGTATCACTTATATGTGGACTCTTAAAACAAGCCACTCATAGAGAGTTTGCAGGGGCTAGGAGATGAAGAGGATTACGTAGGGAGACTGTACGTAGGCCAAAGTGTGCAAGCTTCCAGTTACAAGATGAGTAAGTTGTGGGATTTAAAGGTGACAGTGGTTAAAAACCAAAACACAAGGCTGGCATAACACTAAAACACCAAAAATTAGCCTTCAGTTGTCTACTCTAATTTTCTTCAGTATTTTTACCTTTCTAAGCTACTGTTAAATGTAGGGCATTTCATACACATACCTATTTTAGTGATATAAATGTGTAAATAATAAGTTCATTTATCTTTTACATAGACTAAATAACTTGAACATAAAACAGATGCATTTTGCAGTTAATTTACAGCAGTGCTAGTTTATATATCCAAATATGGCTATATATCCATTTCATCCATTTGAAATTGGCTAAAATTCAAGAAGTGGATTTTCTGAAAATTCCTAAAAGCATTTCCAAAAGTCTGTATATTAAACCTCACACACTTGTCTTTCCCTTACTTAGGACCTGGTTACTCCTACTCTACACACCATTGTTGTAATCTTGGGAAAATGTGACTTCTGTCCATGGCTGATTAGAGAGGAAGACTTAAAAGCATCGAGAGGGCATCACTGTCACCTGATGGCAAGTGTAATCCTGAAGAAAGCACTAGAAACGACACAGTGACTAAGTACTCTTGAGTGGTTGGTGTTGTGGCACCAATGGCAATGATCTGGCACATCATAAGGGCACTGGAAGACACAACAGTTTGGCTTTTCAAAGCAGGAGTCTTCCACCTGAGGCCCAGGACTCTCGGAGCTGAGACAAGCCATCCCCAATGTGTCCTATCTGAGTTCTTGACCCATAAAATCCTCAAGCTTAGTGAAAAAAACCCAAACAACAATCCTGTGCTTTACTCTACAAAGTTTTGGGGAGATAGGTTAAGCATCCACAATGACCTGGATAAACACCAACCCTTCCTGGGGCACTTGCCAGAGGCAAACACTGACATATTTATCTCATTTGCACCTTACTACAATCCCAGGAGAAATATAGAATTATCACCATTTTACAGGCAAGAAAACAGAGGCACAGTGAGGTCAGGTCATTGGCAGACACACGCAGACGCTGACTGGCAGAAATGGGACCTGAACCCAGAAGACTCTGGTCCCAAGGCCTGGTTCAGGTCTTGTCCAACGTGACCCCTGCTCTAAGATGCATGGAAGGTACCCCTTTCCTTTCTGCTGGTCGCTGACTGGGCTGCCCTCACTTTGGGGGCTCTGCCTTGGTCTCTTTTCCTTGGCTTTCACCATTCCTGGGATAATCTCAGGGATAAGTGGCCTAGAAAACCCGTGACTCACAGCTCCGCCATGGGAGCATCGTGGATCCACCACCCCATGTGTGCCCAGACTCCACTGCCTGGGGGCTGCTCCCTGCTGTTGTGTGGCAAGGTGGGGGTGCCAGCACAGACCCCCAGGGTCACTGTCCTTCCTCCCCCCTCTTCAATGGGGTCTGACTAGCATCACTGTCTGAGGGCACCCTCCGCCACCTCATGCTCCCTCCCCTTTGCTCTTTAAAGGAGTCCCCTCTGATAAATCTGCACTGCTAACTTTGTCTGGAGGCCCATTTCTGGAGCAAATGCATGGGGTAATAGCCCCACCTCTGTCCCATTCCCTGCCCCCTGTTTCATTCTCATCACCTTCACTGGTCACCCAACGCACTGGTTCTCCCCCCAGAAGACCTGGGCCTGGTGGCTGCAAGAATGGCCTTACCTTGTTGACGCCATCGGCCATGGCCTGAAGTGTGAGCTCCCGGGGTCCATCCACTGTCTTCCCGTTGTCTGTCGGGCCCCAGCTGGCACTGTAGATGTCGATCCGCTGAGGCATGTGGCTGATGGAAGAGGCCTCGATGATGTCCGTCATGAATGGCTGGTCTAGCATCCGGATACCTATGGACCCAATTGGGCAGGGAAACACCATGTTTTGGTTCCTCAGTGCACTGGAGATGGTGGGGGTGGGTGGGTGATGAGGGCTTGGGTCCTGGGTGCGGTTGGAAGGCCTGCCCAGTGGGTGTCCTGGGGGACACTGCATAATCTGGAGTCCAGCTGCAGGCTGGGTAGGCTACATGTTTAGAGGCTAAAGAAAGACACATAGACTGTTCCACTCAATCCTTTTTGGACTCCACCCACACCTTTCTTTATATAACTCTTTGAAGTAATTTGTTCCCCCAAGAAAAATTTCTAGACTTTCTAATGGGGAGAGACCACCTTTGCTAAAGAGATTCCTTGATAAGTCTATTTCTTTTTTTCTTCTTTTTCTTTTTCTTTTTGAGAAAGAGTGAGAGAGAGAGAAAGAGAGAGAGAGCATGTGTATGTGAGTGGGGGATGGGAAGAGGGAGAAAGAGAGAGAGAGAATGAATCTTAAGCAGGCCCCACGCTCGGCATGGAGCCCTATGTGGGGCTCTATCCCATGGCCCTGGGATCATGACCTGAGCTGAAATAAAGAGATAGAACATTCAACTGAGTTAGTCATTTAGGCGCTCCTTGATAAATTTATTTCTTTTTAAAAATTATTTTCTTAAATGTTTTACTTATTTTTGAGAGAGAGAGAGAGAGAGAGAGAGAGAATATGAGCTGGAGAGGGGCAGAGAGACACACACAGAATCCTCAAAGCAGGCTCCAGGCTCTGAGCTGTCAGCACAGAGCCCAAGGCAGGGCTCAAACTCATGAACCACAACATCATGACCTGAGCCAAAGTCAACCCTCAACTGACTGAGCCACCCAGACTCTCCAGTAAGTTTATTTCTAAGTGGAAGCTCAGCCTCCAGTGACTGGGTATTGACCAGGGGCTGGAGGAGGGGAGCGGGGCAATAAACACAATGTGTGTGACAGTGTGGGGGGGGGAATTAAATTGATCCTCAATATTTAAGAGTAAATCCTAGAGGTTAGGGGGCAGAGAGAGGAACAAGGGCAATGCAAAGATCAAGGGAGTCAAGAAAAGATGGTTTCCAAGTTGCATGGTAGCTGAGAAGGGGCTGTGGGCAGGACAGAAATGTCGTATGGGTAATTCTGAAATATACTGGAAACAGAATGCATGATGCAACCTCCTCCTCTCTCTCCCCTATTGCACCTTTATAAAGTGTGTGCTACTCCAACAACTTGTAGGAGTGACTTCTTGCTGGGACACTGAAAAGGTTGAGTCCTGCAGTCCACAATTGTGTGTGGGTAAGCCTGAGCTGCACAAAAGGATATGGAAGGGACATGCTTGTGGGCTCCCACAGTTCAAATCACCTCCTGGCTGACCAGAACAAGCCTCTCCCGGGTCAGTGCAGCTGCAGCCAATAGGATGGGCATTTTGTCCTTCTATTACCATCCTCCAGACATTGCTGTTTGGTACTATATTGTCATGTTGTTCTCTGCTTGACACACTATTTCTTTTGTAGTAAGTGGCCTAGAAGGTTAAAGTTGCTGACCTAAGTTGTTCTGTCCACAGGAGTTATGAAGTAAAGGGGCAGAGCCCTACACAGTCCAAACCTGGATCCTGACACCTGTTGTCTGTAGTTACCATGGCCAAAAGACATTATTACACAAGCATCTCTCTCTAACACAGCATACACTTAAATAAGGACAATGCAGGTGTTTGCAGGGCTTGTGAAACTGACATGAAATTGTCTTCTCTCTAAGGGCCTCTCCTTCCAACTCAGTGTCCCATAGCCTCCCCTTTGTCCTTGCATACACCTTCTCCCAATGCTCCTCCTTCTCTCAACTAACCTATGCGTTCAGTAGGCATTTCCCCAGCAGTCTTTTCAGATCCAGCTTCTGGCGTCCCCCGTGAGCACCACACTTTCAGCCTTCCAGTATAATTATCTCTTTCCGAGTCTCATTTATGGAAGATTACAACCTAAAGCAAGCATTGCTAAGAGAGTCATCCAAAATAGGGCGTAGGGAGGACATGGAGGAGGCAAGGTCTCTGCATGTCTCTTGTTTCCAATTTTGGAGCCAGGAACTTTTGACTTCAGTCAATTACAATTTGTTGATTATACCTTCACCACCTCCTTACTTTAGACTGAAATGGAGAAAATATAGCATTTGTTAGCTGAATAGCCAACCTTAGAGAGTCAGTTTAACTCTTTTAGTACCAAAGATAATGCTTGCAAAGCAAGTTATGGGACCTTGTGGTTTTTCCTGTTTAAGCCTGCAGTCCTCCAGTTCTGTGCACACTGGATTTCAGTGGACTCTGTCTCCAGATCGCAATCCCTGAGACCCAAATAAATGCTTTTAGTTGCTTCATAGCTCTTCTGGGTCAACACGTTCATCACGAGCCAGCAAAATCTTTTGAGTATAGAGCATGTGTCCATTTATTCTTTTCTTGTGTCCTGGGTTATCAGCATTATTTTAAGCTTGATCAATATTTGGCAAATAGATGTATATATAGTATCATTACTTGAGTTGATTTTTCCCCCCCAACAAAAAGGACAGGTCCAGAAGAACAAATAATAACGTCGAGATTTTCCATTCTCTTCCCATAAATTAGGTCACAATTCTTGCCAACAAATATCCAATTATCAGTTAGCACCCTTTCTCTTGGGAGAAGCTCTTACAGAATGAGCATAAGCTTTGGTTTGAACATTTCAGAAGCTAATTTTATGGTTCGTTTTATAAGGGATAGGAAATTTCAAACCTCACATTTTGCTTTGGGCCTGCCTTTAATTTTATTTATTTAAAAATTTTGTCCAACAACAGTGATTGACGGATCACAGAATAAACCAAATAGTGCCGCTGCTTTTGGCAAGAAGTCGTGCCTGCCCGGTGGGTAGGGAAACCTCAGAAAGGCTGGTGTTCACTTGGCTGCAAGGAGAAAACTCAGATGGTCTTGAACTTCTGTACAGTGTCGATGATCAGAACTAACAACCTGCTTCAATTGGAAGGTGAGAGAGACCCAACCCTGCCAAAGTGGACCTGGACCGTCCCGCATGCCAATGGATGGCAACACTGCATTTCCGCGTCCAGCCAGTGAGGTGCCTCCAGTCCTGCCCTTTCCTCTCTCTCTTTGCAGCTCCAGTGTCTCTGCCTCCTCCTCTTCTTGCCCTCCCTGGCTCTCTTTGTGCTGCACAGAACATCAGAGCTGCTGTGCATTAATCTTCTGACTGTTTCAAAGTCCAGGGAGGCAGGGCCCGCCATAGACAGGGATCAAGGCTCTCATTCATATTCTGGGGCCAGGCGCCTGACATTCCTTTAATCTTGTTAAGCTCAGGAGGAATGAGGCATGCATTAATTGAATGAGATACAGTATTCATTTTTGCAAGTGACTGCACCATTCGTAGCCAAGACAGAGGCTCAGGGTGACCCAAGGGTTTTCTCTCTCCTCTGTCCCTGGAAGCTGTAGGAGTTAGAGGGGCCCAAAGAGACAGAGAAAGAAAGAACAAAGGAAGGCAAGAGAGGGCGAGAGGCAGAGGGCGAGAGGGAAGCCCCGGGGAGCTAGGACTCAGTGTCTTCACATTTGTAAAATGCTCTCTACTGGCTAGTGTGATTCAATGGCATGGAGAAACACAGTGCACATCTAACATTTCCACACCCCCCCACCCCCCTCCAGTCCTGATCATTGCACTTATGACCGATGGGGACTCGGTGACTTCCTTCTCTAAGACCTGCAAGGCCCAGGGATTTGAGCTAAATCCTTTCTACTTCTGCTCATGTTACAAAAGGGGAACCCATACCCGACACCAGCAAATGCCGCACCTGCCCGCCAACCTCCGTGTCCCTAATCACCACCTTTTGTGCTCATGGAGTGAATTCCTGCTAATCTAGGTATTAAGCTCATCATGCGCTAATATGTGATTTTCATTGGCTTCTTTTAAAACTCAGATAAAGTCCTGTGAACTCACTGAAATATTAGAGGAGTTCTACTGGCCAAATATGTGAAAGCAATTCATTGCTGCAAAGGAATTTCAGGGTATTTTGATAACGGTCAACCGTGTGGTTTTCAAACTCTTTTTCAGAATCTTTGAACAAAGGAGATTCCATTCTCAAAGCTCAATGCATAAATCTGAATGCTCTGGCTTAACAAGAAAGGCAGGAAAAGCCAATCCCACCTGGACTGGCTCCACCCTGAGGTGGCTCTGAGGAGCCCAGGTGTGTCCTGTAGAGCCTGCCCACAAATCGCCTGCTGTGCTCTTATCTTCGTTATTCGTTATTCATTATTTGCTGCCACCTTGCTTTGTTCTATTCATAGCAGCCTCCAATGTCTGATAGTATCCTGTTTATGTGCTCATTCTTCATCCAGGCCATGTGAACGATGTGGACACAGGTGTCTTGTTGGCTGGCTCACAGCTCTGTCCCACCACCCACAGCAGAACTGGGAACATGGAATGCACCCAATAGTCATTGTTGAGCCCTGGAACGGATTGTCAGCAAGAGACAGCATCTTCTAAGGCACGGTGCAGTTTTTTAATAATCTTGGAAGTATAAATCTGACAAATTCACAAGGAACGTCATTTGAAGGGTTCCATTATTTATATTTGTCATGCATTTTATTTTGTTTTTGCAAAGTTTGAATACTACGGTTTTAATTTTAGTTCTTTGTCTTAATCTCTTTGATCGAAGATGTTAAACGCTTAAAAATCAAAAGTAAGGAAAGAATTAGGTTATTTTCTTAAAGAGTTACTTGAATAAAGGCATTTTCAAAGTCAAAAAATGGAAATTAATCTTTTTCTTCAAAATTTATAAAAGTAAGCAAGTGGAAATGTAAATAATTAAACCTTCGAATACATATATTTTTGAAGTATTAAAGCTTCACGGTGAGCACTAAGACTTCTGGGACCTATTATATGTATGGGCTTACATGTCACAGAGTGTTTACTCTTTATGAGACAGACTAATTGGAATTTTTCCTTTCTCCCTGCAATGTGTCATCTAGAAGAGATGCTAACAACTCTGTCCATGAAAACAGGCAACAGAAATCCAAGAGAGAACTCATTTTAAGGGGGAAGTTTCTCAAAGTCACATATATCCAAAGGCAGAGCAGACTATTTTGGAAGGGAGTGAGTTTCCTGTGACTGGAGGTGTGCAGATTCTGGCTGGATCCAGACTATATCAGAAGAGTAGGAAAAGAGAAGTTGTGCAAACATTTTAGTGTAGGGTGCCAAGGCTAGAATTTCTGGCCCAGGGCATGCTAGGTGCAAAATTATTCTAAGGCTTACAAGCTGTGTGGCCTGTAAAAGAGGGATACTGATATATATATATATTATATATAATGATGCATGGTAAGATTCTGTAAAGGGTTGAGTAAAGAGTTTTGCATTATGCTTGACACATTGGAAGAATAAATAATGTGGTATTTACTATTACTATTATTATTATTTTGTTGCTAACCTTATACAAATATCCATGGGTTTTTGAGCTGAAGCATCTTTGGGGCCCAAGATTTTGAGATTCTAATGAATAGGTGGAAATGATGAGCTCTTGGAAATTCACACACTGTTTGTAACACATGAATGACACATGGTCAGTGGATGGTTGTGATGCTTGTCAGCCTGGAGCTGCTTAGGGCGCAGGTGTAAAGGGGTCCCCTGTCCCCTTTCACTGGTGGGCCTTGGGACAGCTCCTACTGATGATGCCAGCACTTAGAACATTACCATGATGCCCTTGGAATGGAGGGAAGAGGGGAGAAGATATAAGAAGGCTCAAGTCTCCTTGAAACTCATTTGATTGGGATAAAGTAGTAAAGGTGAGATGGTGCTAATACAAGAGGAGATACTTTTGCTTCCTGGTAGAAATTCTATCAACTTTGGGTCCTTAAATCCTCATGCCCTCAATCTCACAATTCCATTCATCCATCCATTCTTCTATCCAGTGACTCATCTCTACTGCTTATCATGGGTTTATTCACTGACCCTTCCTTCTCTTTATTCCTTTCTTGCTTTCTGTCACTCAGCATACAGGCTCTGAGCATCCGCTGGGCATCAGACCTTGTTCTAGGTGCAGAGGTGAGAGGAAACTGTCCTCAAGGAGCCTGTTGTCTGCTTAGGAAGAAAGATACTGATCAAATAACCATGTACAAGAATGTGCACAATAACTGGGCAGTAGTTAGTGCCAGGAAAAAAAAACTTCTCATGCTTTGTCACGTGTATATGAGAAGGTTGGTCTGGGAGCTGATGTTGAAGGAAGCACTGGGGGAACCCGAGAAGTGCAGGCTGAAGAGGAGGCGGCTAGGTAAAGCCTTTGGGGGAGGCATTCTGGGAAGACGGAGAGCAGATACAAAGGCCCAGCAGTGCAAGGAGTGTGGCTACACTTCCTAATTTACACTTATATTTACCCAGGGACGAACCATGTATGCATGGGAACTTAATATATGATGAAGATGGCACTACACATCAAAGAAACAGGCTGGACTATTGAATGGATGGCATTTGGGGCACTGATTCATGTTTGGAGAAGAAAAAACCTGGATTTCCAGACAGCACGACATGCAAATATGGAATCCAGAAGGACTGATGACCTCATGTGAAAGTTTGGGAGATGTTTGCACTGACTATAACTGACCAGGAGCTAAGATCTAGGATATACCAAGAACGCATGCAAATCAACAAGACAGACAGGAACCCAGTGGGAAAATGAGCAAAGTTTATGAATAAAAGAGAAACCTGACAGGCTAAGCGGCAGATGAAGAGATGCTGTATGATTTTTTACTATTTTCCCTTCAGAGGACCTATTTTATCATTTTATCTCCACTTTCCTATTTCTGGACTAAATTCTGAAGTCTTTGTTTTTTTATTTTTATTTTTTTTTGAGGACAGGATGAAGAAAGACACAGGGCTCAGGAAGCGTTGGACAAGACCTCTGGCGCCTCTCTAACCTGTAACGGAACACCTCCAGGCTGCCAGGGACTAGCAGTGATCCTAGCTCACCACCAGGTGGCGCTCTTAGTTCAGAAACCTGCAAGGAAAGATTGTCTGGAAAAGTATGGTTCATTTAGAGTAATAAAAACCAGCCAACTTCTGGAATTGCCAGCCAGAAGGAACAAAATGTTCCACCTAAATTTGTAATGTCTAGGAGGATGAAATTCTGCTTTTATTGTGATTCTTGAGTAATAGTCTAGGGCTTCCACATGAAGAATTTCTCGTGTTGCAATGGTGAAGCCCAGAGGACACTGGATATCCTAATGGGCACAGGATGCCAGGGACCAGACTTCTGAGCCCCTTGCGCAGTTAGCACCAGCAGAAGTGGTTACAGGGGAGCAACATGGGGCCTAAGGGAGCGGAAAAGGAGGCTCCTCTGCTCAAAATCTTTGTGTGGCTGGGTATGCCTCCCACTAATTCTGGTCTATTTCTGGAACATTGGAGCATTGCTGTGAGACTTGAGCTGTCTGGGGTTTCACAAAGCACAGGTCAGGCCATGCCTTTGAGGGATCATGCTGCATTCACTCACCTTTGGGATTGGGAGTCAGTCAACAGGAGAAAAAGAATTTATGGGCTGCACCTGCCAGGATCCACTGCCCTGTCCAGGTGTCTTTGCCTGGGATGCATTCTTTGCCTCAGGATTTATGCTTCACCCATGTGAACTGGCAGGCTGGACAGGGTGCTGAGGGCCCAAGAGCTCCCCCCTCCCCCTGCCGCCACCAGTGAAGGGTGGGAGTTGGTGGATAAACAGCCTCTTGACCTCGGGGTGGGGGGCACAATTCTGAGGTGTGTCCCTATAGTCCCTCAGAGCCCGCTTGTCTCCAGCTCATCCCCACACCCTTTGTTGACTTCCCTCCCTTAGTTGTCTTTCTTCCTATTTTCTTCACTCTGGCTTCCTGGGATCACCCTCCCAAAGAAACTCCTTGCACCTGTAAACAATCAATAAAGGGAAAACTTCACTAAAATGGAATTGGGAGTCCAGAAGGGGGAGCCCTATCACTCAATATAAATTACAGGAAGAATTGTCAATTACAGATCCCAGCAGAATTGTCAACAGGAAAAAAATCAATACTTTCCAGCCCCAGCTGGAAACGATGTAACATTGCATCTCCTGCAAGAAATTGACTACCCCTGCAACTCAGCCGGGGAGAAACCACTGTTGCTCTGAACTCCTGCTTCTCTCCAGTGGACTTCCTTTCAAAACAACCCCTCCCTACTTCCTTCTGCGTAAAATGACATTCCTCCGCTCTGTGGGACTTGCCTGTGGTTTTGCTATAGCTTGCATGTCCTGAGTTGCAATTCTCTGTTGTCCTATGTATAAGCCATTTTGCTGGTAAAAGAACTAGCTCTTTTATTTCTTAGGTTGACATACTCAAATCTTTGTCTCACATTTCCTTTTAGGGAATTTCCAACGAAAAGAACAGAAAAATTAGGTACATTTGGTGAGCTGCTCAGATGTTTTCAGAGTGCAAATACCAAGAGAAAAGGATTGAAGGCAGATGAAGAAAGAGACCCCAGTGAACTGTCCTAATGCCTTCAGTTGCTCCTAACTCAATTTGCAGGCAGTAGTTCTAAGAAACCCTTGTTCAAAAAAAATCCAGTTACTTCAGGCTCCAAAAGAACTTTGAAACTATATTTTGGGATCCAAATTATTTTGAAAACTATCATTGTGAATGGGAAATTCAGGTTTGAATTTTTTAGTTGCCTCCAGTTCTATCCTGTGGATAGGGAACCCACCTCGCCTAAGATACCACCCAAGGTATGAGGCTGGCTTATAAAATATTAAATGGGTGTTATTCCTTCTCCTGAGCTCATAGTGGCTCCTGACATTTTAAAGCATCTTGGATGCACACAAAGTAAAGAGAGCAGAAATCTGAGGGGCAAAGCTTCCCCTATTTTGCATTTCAGAACTCTCCAGATGTATTCTTTTGTGAATTTCAGCACCCAGCTTAGGCAAGTCTCCTAGCAAACAGAGGTTAGTGGTGGGTTTGTATAGGTTGCCCTTTGCTTTATTTAGGTCCCTGGAAATGCAAGTGTCAGCACAAAGAATGTTTACGATTCCCTTAAATTGCTAGGAAAAAAATACCAAGACAGTTGTAAAAAAAGAAAAACAAGGTTGAGTGACTCAGCCTGAATAAATTAAGAACCCATTTGATGCAAAACTTGGAATGTGCCAGGAGCCATTCCACTCTCCAGCTTCTTGTTGACAGCGTATGAACCCCTCACTCTTGCTCCCTCTCTCTTTTTTTGAGAGGGTTGGTTTCTAAATTTCTAGTGATCTGCTACCCTCATTTCTAAAGCTCCCTGTAAGGATGAAGTTATCAAATATCCTTTCGGCGGAACGTGAAACAAAGGTTTAGGCAGAATATATTTCCTTAAGGAGAGATGCACTGTGTAAAAACCGTTTTTTAAAGAGTTCTCAGTATGTTTACAATAACTTGTACACATCTCTTTATATTCTACAGTCTTTATTTGAGTCTTATTGATAATGACACAAAAGAGTGTAGCAGTATGATTCCATTTATATTAAAGTTTAAAAACTGACAATAACCAATTTTGGTTACTAGTAATCGGAATTATGGTTACTCTCTTTTTTAAGCTTTTTAAGAATTTACTTAGTTTGAGAGAGAGAAAGAGTTCAAGTAGGGGCGGAGCAGAGAGAGAGGGAGAGAGAGAGAGAATCCCAAGTTTGTTCCCCTCTTTCAGCACAGAGCCCGACACAAGACTCGAACCCACGAACTGTGAGGTTGTGACCTGCGCCAAAACCAAGAGTGAGATGCTTAACCGACTTGGCCACCCAGGCACCCCAGGATCATGGTTATTCTTATATATATGGGTAGTAACTGGGAGGGGATGTGACAAGAGGTTTGGGGTGCCTGTAATGTTTTGTTTCTTGATCGTTTACCTCGATGTGGTGGGTTATGAAAATTCACTGAGCTCATGAGCTGTGCACTTTTCTATATTTATGTTACACTGGAATAAAAAATCTAAGTTTATTGATACTACCAGATCGAATAAAAGGATTGTTTTATTCGCTCTTGCTAAATCTACTGGGTCCAACTCTGCTACTCCAGTGGGAATTTTTGCCAGGCCCCAGCCAGGCTGGAGATGGCAGTGTGAGTTATGCCTTCTGGCTCAAGGCACCTGCTATTTGGCAGGGACAGCCTACCTGCAACCTTGGAGTTGTATGCCACTCCGACCCCACAGATATTGTTGTTGGCTGCGGCAGACACCTCCCCTGCACATCGGGTCCCATGGCTGTGGAGAAAAATAGAGGCAAGTTAGATACAGCATCAAAAGACTTTGGGGGAAGTCCCATAAATTCTGTCAACTGGAAGCAATTTGCTGTTAATGGTCTGGTTAGCCAGAGCCGGCTCATGGCACATGGCCCACCCAACTTTCCATCTGTGTATCTTCTTTCTCCCCCTTTTCCCCTCTCACCCATCTTCCTGACCTTGACCTGCTTCTACAATAAGGAGACTTCTCAGAGCATTTTCAACCTTGAAATTTGATCTTTACTTTAAAATCTGAAGTATCTTCCTGCAGAAAATACACTTAAAGGCTTCCAGTGAACACCCAGGATGGTAGGACATGTGGGTGCTGGTTGGAACACAACACCTCTGGCTGGAGCCCTGGGATTGTGGGCTATTGGCTATTCTCCAGGTGGGTTCTCTGCCCAGACATGGAAGGCTGCCTGTCAGTTACAGGATAATGGCTACTTGTCTTTTTTGGGTATATGGAATGCTATATAGATTCCTACCTTCTTTCAAGAATAAGAAAGAATGCATTGGCAACATTTTGCATGCAATTTCAAGGACTCGCACAACTTTTGAGGCTGACCAGATTAAGAACCCCAGCCATTCATTAGAAAACCTTTCCAAGATTTGCCCAGCCTTACGATTCTGAGCAAGGCCTTCCTATGGCTTATGTTCTAGAATGTTATAGGCAACAGACACCATTAATTCTGCCCTTTTTGTTTTGCTGTCTCCTGCCTTCTACTAAAGGGTTCTAAACAGTTCTATCTGTGGTGTGTGCATGTCCCCTCCCTTGAACTGAGCTGGCCTGGTGACTGGCTTTGACCCCCAGATCAAGGTGGAGATATGACGCATCACTTCTTGAGAGGGCTGGCAGCTTCGGCGTGCATCTGCTGGTGTCGGGGGTCAGACGGGGAGCCTGGGCTAGCTGACAAGGGCACGAGACCACGTGGGGAGAGCGAGCCCCCCCGCAGTTTCTGCCCAGCAAATCCTGCCAGTCCAACACCTCAGATGTGGCCCCCAGCACCTGAGGGGTGATGTCCTTCTCCTCCAGACCTTGCTAGCTCACCCCAGTGGGTGGCATGTGGGGAGAGACTGGCTGTTCCTGCCCCGCTTACAGGTCTGTGAACAAATAACTGTTCTTTTCTAGGCCACTAAGTTTGGAGATAGCTTGTTAAAGCCACAATGGAGAACTGAACCAGCATAAACTCTGAGTCCAGCAGAATGCTGTGTTCTAGCCTGAAACAGCATTCAAGATGTGGGAGGTTCCAGTGGTACAAGGTATCTGAAACTACTGGCCCCAGTCTCAGAAAGTCCATTCTAATGGTCCATGAAGCAGCTAAAGGATTAAATGGGTCACATTATCCAGTCTGCCAGAATAGTGTCGGCACAGCTGCTGGAGGGACAGGGCAGTGAGGGTAGGTTTTTCCAAATACAATAAGGAAACGTAGGTGAAGGGGTTCATTGGCTGCATGGCCCTAGGAGCTTAGACTTCTGCACTGTTGACCAGTGTGCTCTTTGCGTCACCCTCTTGGGGTGAGCAAAGCTGTTGCATCAGCCCTTAGAGTCACACCGGGGATTGGGTGTGGGGAGGGGAGAATATATTATTATATATTCATAACATATTATATGAGCAAAAGGAGGGGCCCCTGAGTGGCTCAGTCAGTTGAGTGTCTGACATCAGCTCAGGTCATCATCTCACAGCTCATGAGTTCAAGCCCCACATCTGGCTCACTGCTGTCAGTTTAGAGCCTGTTTGGACTGTCTGTCTCCCTCTCCCTGCCCTCCTCTGCTCATTCTCTCTCTCTCTCTCTCTCTCTCTCTCTCTCAAAAATGAATAAACATTAAAAAAATAAAATAAAAAAGTTAAAAAAAGTATAACAAAGTAAATCCTACCTCCATAAAGGCTACATATTTCACAGGCTCCAAATTTCCTTTGGAACAAGAATGAAATCTGTATATTGTGTTCACGTAAACCTTGTAGTTACTGCAGAGGATGGCCCTCATGGTGAAAAATCTATGAAACAAAGTGCTGGACAAATCACTGTCTACTTGTCTTTAAGACTTCTGTGGATTGCATTTGAGGTTTTTGAGAAGGTGCTCAGTTATGATTTAATTTGATAGGACAATCTACCATGGATGTGATTTTCATAGCTGCCTAATTCCAAATGCTGAAGGAAATGCTACATACAGTTCTGAAAAGCAGCATGGAGCACACACATATGTGTGTATATGTATATATGTATGTTTGTACACATGTATATATAATGAAATATGTACAGTCTTTTTTTTAATGTTTTTTAATGTTTATTTATTTTTGAGAGAGAGGGAGAGAGAGAGAGCAGGAGCAGGGGAGGGGCAGAGAGAGAGGGACACAGAATCCGAAGCAGGCTCCAGGCTCTGAGCTGTCAGCACAGAGCCCAATGTGGGGCCCAAACCCACAACGATGAGGTCATGAGCTGAGCCAAAGTTGGACTCCCAACTGATTGAGCCACCCAGGCACCCCTGAACTATGTACATTCTTTATGCTGATTCATAGATCTACTTTAAAGGTAAACAATTAAGTATATAATGATATATTTATATATAATATAGACTTATGCATTCTATATAATCTATATATATTTAAATATATGCTTACATATAGTATATACCAGATATAAAGTACATGTATATCCTTTACATATATGCACATGTATATTTTTAAATGGAACTTTAATGGATACTGATTAAATTATTTTATTATTTTTTTTTAGTGTTTATTTATTTTTGAAAGAGAGAGAGAGAGAGAGAGAGAGACAGAGCACAAGCAAGGGAGGGGCAGAGGGAGAGGGAGATACAGACTCTGAAGCAGGTTTGAGGCTCTGAGCTGTCAACACAGAGCCCGATACAGGGCTCAAACCCACGAACTATGAGATCATGACCTAAACTGCAGTTGGACACTTAACCAACTGAGCCACCCAGGTGCTCTGATACTGATTAAATTTGGCTTGCTTGTTTGCTGTTTGGTTCATGCTGAAAGATTTATCTATCATCTAGCTACCCATCTATCTAAAATTTATTTATTTTGAGAGAGAGAGAGAGAGAGAGTAGAGAAGGGGCAGAGAAAGAGAGAGAGAGAGAGAGCAAGAGAGGGAATCCCAAGCAGGCTCTGTGCTGACAGCATGGAGCCAGATGTGGGGCTCAGTCTCACAAAACGTGAGATCGTGACCTGAACCAAAATCAAGTGTCAGACGCTTAGCCACTGGGGCCACCCAGGCGCCCCTGAACAAGTAAATATTTAAATAAAAACTTAAAAATCAATGCCATGTCTAATTTGGCTAAACACTACTTTCCTTATTCTTTGATAATTAGCCCTGTCAAGCTCTCCTCTCTGAGACCTGAAGTGTGCAATTAGGTTTTGCCTGTGATAGTCGGTACTTTTGCCAGTGTCCTCGAGGGACACGAATGACCTTATTGTAAGTGGAGTTCCTGTTCCAGGTGATGAAGGAGGCGGGGAAACGAACACCCATCAGCCACTAACTATGCCAGTATTTACTGCCAGATACGGTGCTCATACCTTGCTTGCCTCGCCCCCTTCAGTGCTCTCTGGAAGGCCAGGAGAAGCCACTGCCCTGCTTCACAGACCTCAGGGCTGAGTCTCAGGGGTGCTGGCCCCAAGACACACAGCGAGAAGGTGGCTGGGGCGGAGCTGAGACCAACGCTTGGTTACCGAACTGCCCCTCTACCTTCCTATCTTTGCCCTAGAACTGCTCCCCAGAAGCTAGTGGATGAATGCATGTGAACTGGGTTCAGCGAACTAAAGGCCCTCTATGCTCACACGTCCTTAATTTCGGCCTTTAAGTGGGGAGACAAATGTTGTGGGCTCTCTCGAGGAGCCTATGGGAAGAAACATTTCGTTGCTAAATTAGGCAACATTAATTAATTATAAACAATGAATGGAGGGTCCCTATAATTGTTCATGACACCATGTCTTTCCACACCCCTCTGTTCCCCCTGCCGCCAAGGTTTTCCCTTATCTCCTGCCTTCCTGGTTGTCTCAGACAAGCATGCCCGCTCCTCTGAAAGTCAGGAAACTCTTTTTCCAAATCCATTTTCATTTGGCCTCTTTCCTTTTTAAGTTCAGGAGCTCCCTCTCACTTCTAGAATAAAACAAAAGTCTATCAGATGTGGAGCTACAGAGAGTGAGGAACACATGTCAGCTGCTCAGTCAGCCTCCTTCTAACTGAGGTCAATGGGAGGGAGGCAGGTGGGAGGAGTCACAGATGTTGTTTCACCAAAATGGCTCCAACCCCCTACTCTTCCAAGTCCATGCCTTTGGCAATGTGCTTTTCTTGCTCCTTCTGTGAAGAGATAAAGCATGTTTCCCATCTCCCCTGACTCTGGCTGGACTTGTGACCTGCTGGGCCAAAAGAAGGTGGTAGAACTGAGGAGCTTACCCCTCAAGAGGACTTGCAGCTTCTCTCTGTTTTGAGACCCTGCCTAGGTACATGTGAACAAACCTAGGTAAGCCTATCAAGTGGTGAGAGCCATGCAGCCCACTAACCCTGGTCCCACAGCTGACAGCCACCCGTCCTCCAGACATGTGAGAGAGGCCATCCTATCAATCAGCCCCCAGTCAGCCTGCAGGGCTCAGCCACAAAGTCAAGCCTGGTCCATGTCAACAGAACTGCCTTGCTGACCTATAGATGTGTGAGCAATAATTAATGCTTATTGTTTTAAGCTACGGAATTTGGAGATGATTTGTTATGTGACATTATTTGGCAATTGATAACTCATACATACAACAGACAAACGAGGCTAGAGGGACAACTCATGGTTAACCTACAGAGGACTGGGTTCAAACCTGGGCTGTCATGTTGATTGGGACTTTTCCAAACAGCTGCAGTGGCTGTGGAGGTGTCCAAGTGAACACCTGAGGTGCAGCCTTGACCCTCCAAAGAGACAGCCCAGGCATACCCCTTCTTTCCACATTCCTGGACTTTCACTAGAGGTATTAGGTCATCCCACTTGCCCTTTCTAGCCAAAAGCATGTACTCCACTCAAGAATCAGTGTAGGATATACTGAGTAAGACAAATATAACAACTCTCACTTATTGGTGCCCACTGTGGGTTGAGCACTGTGCTGGGAGGGGTGGCTCAGCACCTCTACTATTGTCCCTATTTACAAGAAGAGGAGTCTGAGGCCAGGGCTAATACATCGCTTTTTACTTAGGAGGCAGAACCAGAATTCAAACTCAGGTCTGCTGTTCCCAAACCCCTGCTCTTACCCACAACCTTTGACTATCCTCTATTCCTGACTAACAGAAAAGTGCAGACAAAAAGTGTTATGGTCAATTGTATGTGTCAACGTGGCTGGGCCCAGGGGTGCTCAGATATTTGGTCAAATATTATTCTGGGGATTTCTGGGTGGGTATTTTAGATAACATTAATATTTTTTTAAGTTTGTTTATTTATTTTGAAAGAGAGAGAGCCAGCGGGAGGGGCAGAGAGAGAGAATCCCAAACAGGTTCCTCACTCTCAGCACAGAGCCCAATGAACAGAGCACAAAGCAAACTCACGAACTATGAGATGATGACCTGAACTGAAATCAAGAGTCGGACACTTAACCAACTGAGCCACCCAGGTACCCTTGGATAAGATTAACATTCAAATGGGTGGACTTTGAGTAAAGCAGATTGTCTGCCACTTAATATGGGTGGGCCTCATCCTATTAGTTAAAGGTCTAAATAGAACAAAAAGAGTGACCTTCCTGAGCAAGAGAGAATTCCCTAGCAGACAGCCTTTGGGCTTCATCTGCAACATTGCCTCTTTCTGGGTCTGCAGGAGGCTGCTTTGGACTTGACCTGGAACATCAGCTCTCCCGAGTCTCCAGCTAGCCAGCCCACCTTGCAGATTTTGCACTTGCCAGCCTCCATCATCCCATGAGCCAATTCTCTATAATAAATCTTTCTCTCTATATATATCCTATTGGTTCTGTTTCTCTTGAGGATCCTGACTGACACAAGAAGAAACTGAGTAACTTAACCAGTTTTCACTGGTTCTTTAGCTCACTCCTCATTTGGTACCACTGGCCAGGTTTTCTGATACAACATTGTCTGCTACTTGCAACATTTTTGTTGCTGGCAGAAAATGCTAACTGATCACGAAGATCATTTTCTTTTCTTTCTGGGATCTGGCTAAGCTCCATGTCCCAGTCCCCCCTGCACTGGCATGTAGCCATATGACAGAATTATGCTAATGTGATGTGGGCATGCGGATGTATGCTGCCTCAGGGCATGGAAACCACCCATGAGTGTCTATTTGTGCTCTTTCCCCTCCTTTAGTTTGATGTGGACAATCATGGTAACTTTGAAAACATGTGTCACATCCCTGAATCACTGCTTGGAGGGGAGCTGTTCCACCGGAACACAGGGAGGAACTGGTAGATGAATTATAAATAACTTATATTGTGTTAAGCCACTAAGATTTGGGGATGTATTTGTTAACAGCTGCTGGAATAACCTGAACTCATAAACTTAAAAAAAAATTTTTTTTGAATGTTTTTGCTTTTGAGATGGAGAGACAGAACACAAATTGGGGAGGGACAGAGAGAGACACACACAGAATCTGAAGCAGGCTCCAGGCTCTGAGCTGTCAGCACAGAACCCATGTGGGGCTCGAACCCACAAACCTGAGATCATGACCTGAGGCCGAAGTCGGATGCTTAATTGACTGAGCCACCCAGACACCCCTGAATTAGTAAACTTTGATTTTATTCTTATTGAATAGCTCTACCATATTTATATTAGTAGTTACTGGTCGATCTCTTATCTGAAAAGAGAAATTCAAATAGTAAGTAACTGAAATAAACAAATTTGGAAGATACTGTAAGTACCTAATAGATGACAAGGGGGACAGCAAGGATGTTGGGTGACGAGCATCAGAAAGGCCATCCTTGAAGAACAAAAAAAAAGTCTGTCTTGTCTGATCTCTTATTCTCTACCCTCCTCTCAGGTTTGTGTGATATGCAGGAGGGCCTTTGGGCATTGGCCAATTTGATGTACATTCTGAGGCTGGAGAGAAGCGGTTCTGTTAATGGCACGAGACCTGGGTGACATTTTGGTGTTTCTATTTTAGCTCAGTTTATTATTAGTATTATTATTATTTTAATGTTTAATTATTTTTGAGAGAGAGCATGAGTGGGGGAGAGGCAGAAAGACAGGGACAGAGAATCTAAAGCAAGCTCTGAGTTGATAGCAGGCTGCCCAATGTCAGGCTCCAACTTACAAACCGTGAGATCATGACCTGAGCCGAAGTGGGGCGCTTAGCCAACTGAGTCATCCAGGTACTCCTATTATTATTTTAAAAATACAAACAGGGGCACATGGGTGGCTCAGTCAGTAAGTGTCTGACTCTTGATCTTGGCTCAGGTCATGATCTCACATTTTGTGGGATTGAGCCCCACATTGGGCTCTGTGCTGACACTATGGAACCTGTTTAGGATTCTCTCTCTCCTTCTCTTTCTGCCTCTGCCTCTCTCTCTCTCTCCCTCTCTCTCTCTCTCTCTCTCAAAATAAATAAACTTAACAAAATTACAAACAAATTTAATGAATAACATAATCTCATATGAATCTTATATGGCCACCACCCAACTCTATCAAAGCCAAATCTTTTCCATACTTCAGATTTTTTTGTGTATGAGTATACTATAGCTTATTAAATTAGTCATCTATTGATAGGCATTTGGTTGTGTTTATTCTTTAATCCTATGCATATGTGTACAATTAATATTATGCCATTTTTGATTAAGCTTTTTTTGCAAATCAGCTTAAAGAAAACTACAGATTTTCCCCCCAAAACTGCTTAATATATCTCTAAAATATGAGAGTATCCTAAGTAACCACAATGCTATGGTCACACATAATGTAACTAACAAAATGGTAGTTGTTTTTCAGGGAGAGTAGGAAGACAAAGCCATTGCTGTGATGATAGAATGAAAACTAAGGCAGTGGCAGTGTGCAGAGAAAATAGGAAATTGATTGAAGAGACATTTCTGGAACGGAGGTGTTATTCAGCAAGACTTGGTGGTATAATGAGCACTTCTAATGTTGTTTTCTTAAGGTAACTTTAGTTTACCCACAAAGGTAAATTAAATCTCATTCAACCATGTACCTACTTTCATTCTATTATAGACCATATAGTTTTTAATTTTAAAGCATATGCCTTGAGGAAAATGAACCCTTGAAAAAACACAAGGGCAGGTAGAACAAAGAACATGTATCTCGTTTGTCATGGAGACTCTGGTCACACCCACAAATTAAATGGCAGAACAAATATGTAATACAGTTCACAGTCTCCAGTCTAATCCCCATCTTCCTGAGCAAAGCAAAGTGTGGAATTCTGTGCATGACTAATCAAGGCATCCCAGATATTCTCCTGACCAAAGAAGTGTATAATAACAAGGGTGTATTCCATGTATTATATATAGGGATAAGTATTTTTTCAAGAAATAAACATTTACAGATTCGATTGGAGACCTCCCTGGGGCCACCCCTCTCTTTGCTTCCTCAGAAGTGGCTGTTGTACTAAGGGGATGCTTGGAATCCTCGTAAATATTTTTATGCAATTACTTTATAATCAGATATACATAAGCATTAATGCTACTACTTGCTTGTTTTCAACTCTGTATACATGTTTCATTGTATATAATCTTTTTAAAATTTGCTTGTTTCACTTAAATTTCTGAAGTTTGTTCATAAATCCCAGTGCATTCATTTTTAGTGCTGTGTTGTAGCACTGTGTAGTAGTACCTTTATAGATAGGCTGCAATTTACTTATTCATACTCCTAGTGATAAGCATTTAGATTGTTTACAATTTGCTAGCCATTACAAATAATTTGAAAAAACCATTCTTGTACATTATCACCTTGTGCACATGTGTGACTGTTCATCTAGGTTATGTCTGTAGAGGCAAAAACAGGTTTTGACCTCCTGTCAACATTTAGTATTATCAAATTTGACTTTTTTGCGTATCCAAATGCTGTGAAATGGTACTTTATTGTTTTATTTTGCGATTTCCTCATTACTAGAAATGTTGAGCATCTTTTCATACATGAATTAGTGCAGGTGTTCTGTCAATCATCTGTATGTAACCATGGTCCATTTTTTCTATTGAGTTATTCTTTTTTCATTGATTTGTAGCTATTATTTTTTTTATAAATTTATTTATTTACTTTAAAAGAGAGAGAGAGAGAGAGTGAGTGAGCAAGCGCAGAGGAGGGGAAGAGAGAGAGGGAGAAAGAGAATCCCAAGCAGGCTCCACGTTGTCAGCACAGAGCCTTGAGCATGGGGCTCAATCCCATGACCTGTGAGACCATGATCTGAGCCAAAACTAAAAGTCAGGCACTTAACCAGCTGAGCTGCCCAGGTAACCCTGGTGCTTTGCTGTTTTTTATTGGATATTAACCCTTTGTTTCATAGAACTTGTTGTACATATCCCTTAGTCTGTGGCTTGTCTTTTAACTTTGTTTATTGTGATTTTGAACCAAAATGTTTAATTTTTTTTTTCAATATTTTATTGTCAAGTTGTTTTCCATACAACATCCAGTGCTCTTCCCCACAAGTGCCC
>NC_043711.1:65138971-65155889 GCF_006229205.1 Suricata suricatta
CCTCTCCCCCTGGTTCTCCATTAGGTCTCTCATGTTTTCCTGCTAGACCTATGAGTGCAAACATATGGTTTCTGTCTTTCTCTGCCTGGCTTACTTCGCTCAGCATGACACCCTCAAGGTCCATCCACTTTCCTACAAATGGCCATATGTCATTCCCTCTCATTGCCATGTAGTACTCCATCGTGAATATATACCACATCTTCCTGATCCACTCAAAATGTTTAATTTTAACTTAGCTTTCTCAATATTTTCCTTTTCCATGTGGCTTAGTGTCTTGTTTAAGGAAGCCATCTCTATTCCAGGATTATAAAGACATTTTCTTACATTTTAATTCTTTAAGATTTACATACATGTAGGTCTTAATTCCCTTAGAACTTGTTTAAACTTAGCGAGTGAGGTGGACCCCTATTTTTCCATATGAATAACTAGCACCATTTATTGAATATCATTACATCATCATTTTTCCATTGTTTTTATTGCCATCTTGGTTGTATATTAAGATTCTATTACATGGGGGACTGCCTCTGGGTTTTCTATTCTGTTTCTTTGATCCTTTTTTCATTCTTTATGCTAATGCTGTTCTCTCATGATTATGATGGTTTTATATTGTTTGATATTTGGCAGTCAGATTTTCCCCACCTTCCCCTTCTCTTTTATTTCTTCATATTCCTTCTCCTCCTCCTCCTCCTCCTTCTTTGTCTTCTTATTGTATTCATGGCCCTTTGCTATACCATATCAATTTGAAGATCACTTTTTTTCTAGTTTCACAGAAAAATACTATTGTGACTTCAGTTGAAATTGCATCCAATTACCTTGGTATCTTTATAATGTTCCATCTTCCATCCGTGAGCTTAGTAGGCAACACCATTAATTCAGGACTTCTTTGATGTTTTTTCTAAGTTTTATCATTTTCTCTTTAATGTTCTCATGTATCTTTTATTAGATTTATAATGATTTTATTGGCTATGAGATGTGGCATGGTGTCAAATACAGGAGAGAATAGGCAGAATTCTTATTTCACCCAGCATTAAAGAAAATGCCATAAAAGTTTCAGCATTAAGAGTAATGTTTGTAGGGACGCCTGGGTGGCTCAGGCGGTTTGGCATCTGTCTTCAGCTCAGGTCATGAGTTCAAGCCCCACACTGGGCTCTGTGCTGACAGCTCAGAGCCTGCTTCAGGTCCTCTGCTCCCTCTCTCTCTGCTCCTCCCCACCTCACACACACGTTCTCTTTCTCTCAAAAATAAATAAACATTTAAGAAAATTAAAAAAAAGAATAATGTTTGTAAACTTATGGCTACCAGCGGGGAAGGGATGGGGAAAATAGATGAAGGGGATTAAGACATTCAAATGTACAGTTATAGAATGGATAAGTCACAGCGCTAAAAGGTGCAGCATGGGGAATTTAATCAGTAATGTGATGGTGTTGTATGGTGATGAGTGGTAATTGTGTACTTATCATGGTGAGCATAGCTTGAGGTGTGGAGCTGTGGAATCACTATGTTGTGCACCTGAAATTAATATGGCTTTGTATGTCAACTACACTTCCCCCACCCACCAAAGAACATCAGTTGCTATAGATTTTTTAATAGTGTTATATTGAATTCAATAATTATCTCTTCAACTGCACCCAGGCTAGATTTTATCATATTCATTAAGATTTCATTTCAAAGGCTACATTTCCCAAGTGCAATTGGTTCCTTTTTATATTGTCTGTTTTTGCTTGTGTTTCCCCATCATTTATTTTTCTTTTTAAATGGATGATATCCATACACTTATCCCTCTAAGCAAACTAAACATAACTTACTTTAATGTCTTTTTCAAGTCTTTCCACAAAACTAATTTCACCTGGTATAAGTTCATGTCCTGATTTTTAGATTGTGTTTGATGTATTTTTTCCAGATATTGTGGAATGCTAGTTTGTAGGCTAATGGTGAGTTGGAGGGTATTTTTTCCTTTTCTTTCTCTCTCTTCCTTTGGACTCCTTTCTTGGTTATTGTTCCCTTGGTTGTTTTAATGGGCTCCTTAGTTTTATATCCCACAGCCAAGTCTTATGATGATATTTTAGGGCTCTGCATTCACAGAGATACTGGTGATAAGGGGAATTCATTCAGCAAGCTGATGGGAAACTTGGCCAGGTTCATGGACATGAAGCTGTCTTTGTCCTCCAGACTCCTGTCTCCCTAGGTCTATACACAGATTCTTACACAAGCATAGCTCTATAGTGGCTAGCTACAGTCTTTTAAGCCATGTCTTTGGAGAAAGATGCTTTAATGGCACATATATTGGAGTTGAAATGCAGAGATAAGTCATGTTTTCTGGCTCATCCAAAGCTCTCTACAGGGTAAGACTTTGGGGTAAGTTCAGAAGTTTGGATAGGTAAGAATGTCTAGCTGCTTCTGGGGCAAACCTTGGGTCTGCTTGCAAGCATCCAGTACTTTCTGGAGAAGTGAAGAGGCATTCCATCTTTCTGGTGCTAGATGCTAGGCTCTTCAAATTTCCCCACAGATCGATCTTGTTTCATGCATTTAAGCTATCTCTGAATATAATTCCTCTTTTAATCAGCAATGCAGAAACACAGATATCAGACTCTGTCCACAAAGTTTAACCTTCAGCTACTGTTGTCTCATTTCTGTCAAAGGCTTAGATGAGAGAATGAATGGCTAGAAAGATAGGTGAAGTGTTGGGTCATCCATTAGCTCCTTTGGAACAAATTCTCCTTGTTTTCTGTCTAGTTGGGGAATCTTTGACTTAGTTTCTATAGACATCTCTTCACTGAATTTCACAATTACTATTTGCTGCCATTTAGGGAATGCCTACCATGTATCATGCTCTGAACCAAGTATGTGTCTCTAGTCCCTTAGACAAACTTTCATGGTGGAATTTCAGGCTTATTTTACAGATAAGGGAAACTGATTCAGGGGTCACTTAATCTATGCCAAGCAATTAACATGACACTCCATTTGTCCATCAAAATCTGCTGTATTTTTCTTCCCTAAGGAAAGAATTGTTGCCACCTGAGTACCATAAAATCTCCCTTTATGGCATCCATAACATTTGTTTCCAAAGTAAAAATAACAATACCAACATACAGATTTCTTCTACAATCTATATAATTCTCTCCATAACCCCCAAATCTGTGTTATGTCTATTTATTTTAGTTTAGGGGAAAAATTTAAATAATGAAGACTTGCCTAATTTAGGTAGGGGACTAGAAAAAAAATTTAAAACTTTGTGGGGGTGCCTAGGTGGCTCAGTTGATTAAGTATTGGACTCTTGATTTTGGCTAAGGTCATGATCAAGCCCCATGCCATCAAACATGGAGACTGCTTGGGATTCTCTCTCCTTCTCTATGCTCCTTCCCAGCTTGTGTGCATTTGTGTTCTCTCTCTCTCTCTCTCTCTCTCTCTCTCTCTCAAAAATAAATAAACTTTAAAAAACAACTCTGTGGCATTTCTGCAATGGCTCAGTATAGCTCACAAAATTAAACTGTGTTAGATTTCACTGTGCTCTGGTTTGGGTAGAGAGACAGTTGATTACAAGCAGCCATATTTGAATTAATATGGGCTTATGAGGTTGTTTCAAAGCTCACATAGAAAGAAAGTTAGATTAGGTCTTTGAAAGCAGTTTGAATTTTATTATCCAGGAGGTGATTTCAGAATTAGTTCATAAAGACAGAAGGGAAAGATGTTCATCCATTTCTAAACCATTAAATGTCACCAGGGTGAAGTATCGGTTTCCATCAACGTGCAAATACCCAAACAGAGATGGCCATTTTTCTCACGTGTTCATTTTCGGCCTGTCGCATAGGGTTCTTCAAAATGAAATATGACTTTTAATAAGTAAAAAAGTTAATCACTAAAGATATGTCTTATTTGAAGGTTTAACTAATGCTATCAATCACACAAACCCACATAGAGATAAATGTTGTTCGGTATCATTTATCCTTCTTCCTTGCCTCACCCCTCTTTGGGTTGCTTGAGCAATAAATGTCTTCTCTCTTCCTGAATTTATAGTAAACTTTTTGTGGCCAGAAATTGCATCGAATCCCAAATCTCCTTACTCTTTAGGGCTTAATAGATAGAGTGTGCTGCACCCTTGTGACACTCCATAAATATTGCCTATGGCAGGGATGACATTTCAGTGGTGAATGCCTGTCAAAGAAATGCTATGCAAGAGGGATTTTTATGGACAGCAGCACAGTAATGGAATACAGATCTGCAATGCATCACCAAACATTGACCTAAAACCGAGAAAGGCTGGAAGATTATTGACAAAGCGTGGGCTGCAAACCTTGGAAGAAGTGGGCAGCTCTAAAATGGACAGATGTCAAGGCCACTCAACATCTTGGCATGGCTATGAAGGTGTGCCACCCATCCATCAACCAGTCAATCAACATTTACTGAGTGCCAGCAAAGAAAAACATGTAATGCTAGATCCTGATACCACATAGGAAGTCAGTTTTATTTGTTCTGCATCTTAGTGAGCTTCATTAAATGTGTATGATTTTCTACTTGTTTGCAATTTGGATTACTAATCCTGCTACTATATTATTATTTTGCTTGGCCATCTGTGTCTCTCTGCTTGCAAACTAGGAGGAAATTCACTCCTTTTGCAGATTTCTTAACTGTGTTTTAAATATATCTCTGGAGCTCAGATATTGCATGTAATTATTAAATGGTTCATGGTAGAATAAATACACTTGCTCTGCTTAAAAAGGAATAATCCCACAAAATCAAATTTAACACTGGGCAAGAAATTCTAATATACCTATCCCCTGAAAGCAGCTCTGCATATGCATGAGATTTGCTTTCATAAACAGTCTTCGGCTGGCAGTTTTAAATATGTTGTTAAAGAAATGTGCACTTGATGGAAAACAAGTTAACAAATAAGTACAGAGGGGATGTTAGGACAGTTTAAAGTGGGAGGAGAGCCCAGGAGAGACACTCTGGTATTGAACTCAGTTTCCCAACCGGAGAAACACTTTACTAGCGTGCTTGAGAGTGCCCAGTGTTGCACATTTCCCCCTCTATTTCCCAAAGCAATGTGAAGCAGTGTGAGCTGCCACGTTTTCCTGCACAGCAATTGCTTCTGAGTCTAACCCGCCTTTGCTGCAGCCATTGTGGCTGGAAGAATAATAGCAGCAAGAGCATGGCTGGGCAGCATCCACGAGCCCTTTAGCGAGGTTTCGGTGCATGCTGAAAGTAGCATTTCCTAAGAGCCCCCAGTCTGCTGAGCAGAGCTGGGGGTTGGATTTGGGGTTCATGCCCAGAGGAGAACACCTGAAGAACTGGGCATGCCTTAGTGGCTGCAGAACTGGCCAGAGGCTCAGGCTGGAGTGGCAGTAAACACAGCTCCAGCCAAAGGCAGGTGCTGGGCTTGAGTCTCCCAGAGCCTCTGGGCAGCAGCATTCCTTGAGTGCAATGGGAGAAGGCTCCTTATCTATGCTTCAGGCCTAGTTTCCAACCAAATCACAAAATCTCCTCCTTTCTCCTAACAACCTGTGAGATCTTTTCATGAGCACACCTCTTCTACGAAGTCTTCCTAGAATGCTGACCCCTGTCCCAGTCTCTAACTCCCAGACCAGGTGGCCAGGTTACCTCCTGAACATGTCTGCACCTCCCACCTCCCCTCCTTCACCTAAATTGTACCCTTACCCTGGAATATACCCCATAACTCTACCAGATACCTTTCTTCGAATCCAAAGCAAATGCCATCTGTTCAGGGAAAGAAGCTGGACTCCGCTTCTCCTGCTAGAGATAATTTTGCATTGCTTAATACTGTCCAAGGCATCTTTGTTATGAGGCAGTGGGGTAATGACCCCCTCACTGGTGTCAAACCCTGTCTCTACCACTTACAACTCTATGACTTTGCCAAGTTACTTAGCCTTTCTATGCCTCCATTTTCAAAATGGGGATAATCCTGATAATAGCTATTTCTTTTCTTTTTAAAAATTTCTTTTAATGTTTATTTTTTTAGAGAGAGAAAGACAGAGTATGAGCAGAGGTGGCACAGAAGAGGGCGGGAGACATAGACTCCGAAGCAGGTTCCAGGCTCTGAGCTGTCAGCACAGAGCCTGACACACAGCTCGAACCCACCAACTGCAAGATCATGACCTGAGCCGAAGTCGGACACTCAACCCCCTGAGCCACCCAGGCGCCCTGATAATAGCTATTTCAAAGAGTTATTATGAGAACTAACTGGATTAATACATGCAAAGCACTTAAAGCAGCGCTTTAAACATAGTAACCGCTTAATAAGCGGTTATTTTAGCCCTAGCTATACTTAGCACTGTGGTGATCTGGGCATCGGTCTCCACTCATAGGACATTTTGCAAGCTCCTTAGAAGCTTGCACACCAAAGCTAATAGTTTCATAAATACCAGACTAAGTTGTGCCTCATGTTTTTAAAATTTACTTCTTATTATGGAAAACAAATCAGAGATCTACAAAAGTACACTGAAATCTCATGTACCCATGATAGGCCTTGGCAATTATTAACCCACGACCATTATATTTTCTGTATTCCTCCACTCATTCTTCTTCCTCCTACCCCAAGCCCCAAGAAAATACCAGGCAAGTATTTCACCCAGGGGGAATTTTGAATAATCTTATCTGACACTCAGGGGAGGGATGCTATATTCAATTTCTCCTTGAGCCAAGAAGGAATCATCTCCAGGACAGACCCAACCTGTCAGACTATAGATCACCCTAGTGCTGTGGGCTTGGACTTTGACCCACTTTCCTTCCATGAGCATTTACAATAGTAATTATGTTTGGAGAGGTCATGATTTGAACGATCATCCAGGCTTTGTAATAACAAACCATGGTGGATGAGGATCTTTGAACATGACTTGATAATTGGGAAAAGCCCTATTTATAGGTCAAAGTGGCTCCTGTGTCTTGAGTTAGTGACTACTTAACAGGCAAGGATCCTATATGCCTGACTCATTATACTGTGTCTCAGGCAATTGGACACTGGGGAATTTTTCCTGCTGACAATGAAGAATTGTACTGCAATAAGCCCTAATTAGTCCTGGTTAGTGGATTTCAGCCAGTTTAAAATTGAAGTTTCAAGAACAAGTTTCCAAATGAAAACATTTTAAATAGAAGCCAATTCTGATTTTTTGTTTGTTTGTTTATTTAAAGAATAGTCTTACAGCGTATCACACAGGGAGACTTGCTTGGTGAGGTTGTATTGGGTTCAGAAAATGGGACTTGGCAGAAAGGAGTGGACCACTGTGTTGGTTATATTTTTGTGCCTGCATCAATCTGTCAGAGATTAATTTAGTATCTACTAGAGAGAAGGCAAGTGACACATGTATTGCTACTGCTCTGCGACCATGTAGACAATTGGTAATTAGTCGTGTTGAAGACAGGCACTCCTTCTTAGTCCTTCTCAATACAATGTTCCAAACTACCATAACCAGTTATGTCTTGCCCCTGGCTTAGTGACATATGTCTGAGGACTTCACATTTCTGTGTCTGAAATGGTTTATTTGCTAAGGGTAAGTTAGGATCTTGGGTTGTAAATTGTGGAGGGTATGAGATGCTTCATGTCAGAAGTTCCCAGACCTTCATGATACATCCTCATCTCCTCAGCACACCCTTTCAAACACTGCATGATGATTTTCAAGCTGCTGTAGAAGTTAATGAAGAGTAAATTGTGCCTTTGAACATTGGTAATGATCTTTTTAAAAATGTTGCAAAATTAAATGCTTTTTCTTCTTCATTCTTTTCTGCACTTTTTGTGTTCACCAAACCTCCACCCCATGTGCCCTTTCTGTCCCCCAGTCACATTCTGGTCAACTTGCTAATTATAGGGACAGAGGATAAGTCACCTGGTCCACTGTGGACCCATCCCTGGCCACTCTCTGGCCATCATGCTCTTTTATCATAAAGATGATTCTTACGAAAGAGTGGTACAATTAGGATTTAAAAACCTGTCTCAGGAAACCAGCAAAAGCCAAGAGGAGAAAGCAAGAAACAGCCTCCTTGACCTCAACTGCAGCAATTTCCTACTCGACACATCCCCAAAGGTAAGGGAATCAAGAGCAAAAATGAACTAGTGGGACCTCATCAAGATAAAAAGCTTCTGCACTGCAAAGGAAACAATCAAGAAAACTAATAGGCAACCAATGGAATGGGACAAAATAGTTGCAAATGACATATCGGATAACAGGCTAGTAACCAAAATCTGCAAGGGACTCACCAAGCTCCACACCCAAAAAGTGAATAATCCAGTGAAGAAATGGGCAGAAGACATGAATAGACACTTCTCCAAAGAGGACATCCAGATGGCCAACAGACACATGAAACGATGCTCAGCGTCACTCATCATCAGGGAAATACAAATCAAAACCACACTAAAATACCACCTCATGCCACTCAGAGTGGCTAAAATGAATAAATCAAGAGACTATAGATGCTGGTGAGGATTTCAAGAAATGAGCACCCCTCCTTAACTTTGGTGGGAATGTAAACTGGTGCAGCCGCTCTGGAAAACAGTGTGGAGGCTCCTCAAAAAACTATTGATAGAACTCCCTTATGACCCAGCAATATCACTGCTAGGGATTTACCCAAGTGATACAGAAGTGCTGATGCATAGGAGCACATGTATCCCAATGTTCATAGCGGCACTTTTACAATATCCAAATCATGGAAAGAGCCTAAATGTCCATCACCTGATGAATGGATCAAGAAGATGTGGTGTGTATATATATATATATATATATATATATATACACAATGGAGTACTACATGGCAATGGGAAAGAATGAAATCTGGCCATTCGTAGCAACATGGATGGACCTCAAGGGTGTCATGCGAAGCAAAATAAGTCAGGCAGAGAAGGACAGATACCATATGTTTTCAGTCATAGGTCTAACAGGAGAAACCTAACAGAGGACCATGGGGAGGAGAAGGGGGAAAAAAAGTTAGGGAGAGGGAGGGAGGCAAATCATGAGAGGCTCTTGAATACTGAAAACAAACTGAAAGCTGAAGGGGGAGGGGGCCAGGGGTAAGGGGGTAATGGTCATGGAGGAGAGCACTTGTGAGGAGAAGCAATGTTATATGGAAACAAACTTGACAATAAGGTATAAATAAAAAATTAATTAATTAATTAAATTAAAAAACCTGTCTGAAGCTTGGGTTCAAGTGTTGGCTTTGACACATCCTACTTTGACCAGGGAAGAGACACACAACCTCTCTGAGCCTGTTTCTTTATCACTGGACAGAGAATGGCAATATTTATTTTACATATATGAGTTTGCCATAGGAAGTAAAAGAAATGAGTATAGTGATAGTGATGTACATATATTGTTACCATTAATTGAAGTTCATATGGTTCTTATCAACTTTATTCAAGAACATCAATAATAGGGAAACACTAGGTTTAAAACCTAGTTGATTTTGAGTAAGCAAGCCACACATCTTTATTTCTCAATATTTCTTACATTTAATCAGCCATAGGCAAGAATTTTACTTGGAGAAAAGAGACTGCATGTTTACATGCTTAGTAGCAAAACAGGCGGAAGGAAAATCACACCTCTGATGGACCATTGAGTAGTTCAGTATGGCAGGGTGCCAAGCAATACTTCAAATCTATGAGTTGATGATACTGCATTGCATTTTTGAAAATGGCTAAGAGAATAGACCTTAAAAGATCTCATCACAAGAAAAAATATTTTTTCGTACTATGTATGGTGTCAGATGCTAGCTAGACTTAATGCAGTGATCATTTGTAATACATGGAAATATCAAACTGCTATGTTGTATACCTGAAATTAATATAACATCATATGTCAATTGTACCTCAATTAAAAAAATACTTCAAACCTTTGCTAATTATGCTTACCGCTCAGTTGCAAGGAACTATGAGCCCTTATAAGGTTACAGCAGAAGCACTTTTAAGTAACATATAGAAACAGAGCAGAGAGGCAAAACAGTTCTCTCCTACAGATCAAGTGGAAAGAGCATGTTTTTTTATCATCTTGTGTGGGTTGAAAAGGATTTCTTATTATTTCTATTTTCTTTTGTCTTTTTTAAACATTTATTTAATTTTGAGATAGAGACAGAGACCAAGTGCGAGTGGGTGTGGGGAAGAGAAAGAGGGAGACACAGAATCTGAAGCAGGCTCCAGGCTCTGAGCTGTTGGCACACAGCCCGATGTGCGGCTCAAAGCCACAAACCGTGAGATCATGACCTGAGCTGGTCAGACGCTTAACTGACTGAGCCCCTCAGGTATCCCTCTTTTATCTTTAATAAAGTGGCAAATAACTCCCAACTCAAGAGAAAAAAATAGTCCCAAGACAATTCTAGAGGAACATTGCTGTATTAACAAAATCCAAGAATTTAGAGAATGTAGCTGTGAAGGAGAAAAATCATAGTATAATTTTGGGAAGCACTGAGATTATTTTGCTGGTGATAGTCAAGCTTTAAAAACAGAGTCAAACCAAACCCCCAGATCTAAAGTCAAAGACGGCCCCTGAGGCCCAGTATACCTGTTGAACCAGTCGTCTGTGTATCGAGGGTAGGGATAGGGGTCATTGCCGCTGAAGTCATAGCTTGCTTCTGCATTCTGAAAAACACAAGGCATCTCATTAGGTCAGTCAAGACTGATGGACAGGCCAGAGAGGATACTGCAAGACACAACTGTTTGATGTTTACAGGTCCTCTGTGGCGTGCTGTGTTAATGTTCCTTTCTGGGCCAGGCCCTCGCAAAGGGGTGACAGAGCCAGTGTGTATGGGGATCTCTCTATCCCTCCCTTTAACCTCTTTCCAGACTTCCTCATTCCATCCTGTTTCAGGCCCTCAATGAACTAGCACATCTGCGTCTTGTGCTTTCCAGAACTCTCTCCATTTTAAGTTGAGTTACCATCTGTGGGTGAATGGGGTTCACCTAGAATCCAGGACTTAGGTTGCACTTCCTGGGCTTCATGGTCAGAATGTTCTAGATCTTATGTCACAAGTGAGGCAACCTCTGGAATTTTCTTGCTCTGTGCAGAAGGCTCACTTCCAGCTCCCTGCTTCAGACTGACATACGCTTGTCTCCTTTATACTTATGGGTGTTAAGCCTCTGCCCAAGACCCTAACATCAGCACAATATCAACCTCATTCATTCACTCAACAAAGGTAAGAGTCTAATACATGCCAGTGATTATGCCAGATATGGGAATGCAGTGGTGCCCTCCCTGCCCTTTTGTAACTTATGGCCTAGTTGGGGGCACAGACATCAATCAGGTGACCAAATACATAAATATACAATTTACACCCTACAATATTCGGTTAGAAGTTTAAATTCTATACATCTAACACCTCCATTTTTCCCATTGAGAGTTTCCCCCCACAGAAATCAATTACATATCCACTTAATTTTCCATTTAGGTCTTTAGTTGGCTGATCTTTATGTTGGCCTGTGATGGGAAATGATTCCCACCTTTTGGTGACTGATCCATCCCTTCCCATTGCCTTCTCTGCTTCCTGGAATGCTCAGAACAAGAATCCCATTTTTTCTGCTCTGTTTTTGAGTTCTGCAGTAAAGACCCAGATGGCTTCCTGGTCCACAGTATACATTTGGCTAGAAAGCACTGGATTAGATATATATTCCAGTGTGGACATTTCTCAATTCCATGGATCCTGAGACATTTTCAAGAATCATGTCCTTTTATGAGGTAAAACACTTTAGTTTGTAAATCTGATGTGTTAGTGGCATAATGTTTTTCAAAGAAAACTGATGAATTCCATTAGTTTGTGTTTTCATTTGCTGGATGGACAAAGGGTTACTAGTCACCAGTAGCTGTAGGAATCAGAAGCATAATACTAATTTATTTAAATAAGTATTGTGTTTGGGATAGACATCCCCCTGAAATTTGTGTTTTTAATTTTTTCCCAGTTTTTATTATTTAAATTCCAGTTAGTAAACATGAAATGTAATATTAGTTTCTGGTGTAGGAAGTAATGATTCATCACTTATATACAACACCTGGCGCTCACAACAAGTGCCCTCCTTAAGATCCATCACATATTTAACCCATTCCCCCACAACCACTTCCCCACCAATAACCATCACTTTGTTCTTTATAGTTAAGAGTCTGTTTCTTGGTTTGCCTCTCTTTTTTCTTCCCTACTATGATCACCATTTTGCTTTTTAAATTCCACATATGAGTGAAATCATATGGTATTTATCTTTCTCTGACTGACTTACTTTGCTTAGCATAGTATTCTCTAGCTCAACCCACATTGTTGTAAATGGCAAGAGTTTGTTCTTTTTGATGGCTGAGTAATATTCCATTATATCTATATCTATATCTATCTCACATCTTCGTTATCCATTCATCAGTTGATGGACATTTGGGCTCTCTCCATAGTTTGGCTATTGTTGATAATGCTGCTTTAAACATCAGGGGGTTCATGTATCCCTTTGAATCAATATTTTTGTATCCTTTGGGTAAATACCAAGTAGTGCAATTGCTGGATCATTGGGTAGTTCTATGTTTAACTTTTTGAAGAGCCTCCATACTGTCTTCCAGAGTGGCTGCACCAGTTTGCATTTCCATGAGCAGTGTAAGAAGATTCCCTTTTCTCTATATCCTCACCAACCCTGTTGTTTCTTTTGTTGTTAATTTTAGACATTCTGACAGGTATATTGTGATTTTTTAATGTTTATTTACTTATTCTGAGGGAGGGAGAGACTACAAGCAGGAGAGGGGGTAGATAGAGGGAGAGAGAGAGAGAGTCCTGAGCAAGCCCTGCACTGTCAGTGCAGAGCTCAAAGTGGGGCTCAATTCCATAAACTGTGAGTTCATGACCTGGGCTGAAATCAAGGGTCAGAGGCTTAACCAGCTGAAGTACCCAGGTGCCCCATCTCATTGTGATTTGATTTGTATTTCCCTGATGATGAGTAATGTTAAACATCTTTTCATGTGTCTGTTGGCCATCTGGATGTCTTTTTTGGAAAAATGTCTATTCACATCTTCTGCCTTTTTCTTAAGTGGATTATCTTTTTTTTTGAGTGTTGGGTTTTATAAGTTCTTTATATATTTTGGATAATAACCCTTTATCAGATATGCCACTTCCAAATATCTTCTCTCACTCCAATGGTTGCATTTTAGTTTTGTTGATTGTTTCCTTCACTCTGCAGAAGCTCTTTGTCTTGATGAGCTCCCGGTAGTTTATTTTTCCTTTTGTTTCCCTTGACTCAGGAGACGTGTCTAGTAAGAAGTTACTGCAGCCAATGGCAAAGAGGTTACTGCCTGTTTTCTCCTCTTGGATTTTGATGGCTTCCAGTCTCACATTTAGCTCTTTCATCCATATTGGATTTATTTTTGTTTATGGTGTTAAATTTTTTTAATTTAGAATTTTTGGTTTTATTGAGGTCTTTATATACTTTGTGTGTAATGAGTTTGGGCATATGCATACATACATTACCTTAAACAAAGGGCTAAACGCATGTTCATCGCCTCTCCAAATTTCCTTTTGTTCTTTTGTGTCTGTGGGTTGTTTTTATTCTTATCTTGGTGAGAACTTTTAACATAGTTTAAAGCACAAAATACTGTATTATTGACTGTTGCACAGCACAGTTCTAGAACTCACTCTTGTGCGTAACTAAAACTTCAAAAATCAATTCCTCATTTTCCACCTTCTCTTACCTCATTCAAAATTTGAACCAATCATTGGATCTTCTTTGAACAAGCCTATCCTCTATGCTAGAATCTAGGTCTGCCTTTAATACCTGGTCATCACAGAGGACAACTTCTTCTTTCCTCTGGCCATAATTATTGGCTCCAAGCTATGTGTTCCTCTTTCTCCCCTTAGGTCCCAAATTACATTCATTTATTTGCCTTTTTAAAAAGTTTAGTTCTTTATCTGGTCTATATTTCCTATCTCTGGGAGACACTCTCAGATTTGGCATGTTTTTCTGGAGTGTTGTTTTATTTTTTTACTTTTCTTGAACTGTTTGGATTTCAGTTCTTTTGAGGGATACTATTTTGAAATAGTTACTATGCTCAGTTACCCCTAACCTTCTCTGAATTTTTGAGACAAGAGCATTCTTAGATGGAATTGATGGATGGAATTTAGAGAGAAACCCAAGTTAATACTTTTACTTTGGTGGTGCACCTGGGTGGCTCAGTTGGTTGAGCGTCCGGTTTCAGCTCATGTCATGATCTCACAATTCATGGGTTTGAGCCTGGCATCAGATTTTGTGCTGACAGCTAGCTCAGAGCCTGGAGCCTGCTTCCAGTTCTGTGTCTCCTTCTCTCTCTGACCCTCCCCTCCCTCTCTCATGCACTGTCTCGCTCTGTGTCAAAAATAAATAAAACATTAAAAAAATAAATAAATAAATTCCATTAGAGAAAAGAAAAGTAGAAATTTTCTGCACCTCTGTGTTTGCCGCCTGATTGCCCTTTTCACAAGCTTTTCATCCGGGTTAACTTTTCTGGTTTATAATTATTACTTGTGATCTGGGCTTAGGACTTTTGGCTTCAAATTCCTGTTCCTGGAGAAAATGGCTTGCCCTGAGGTGGGGGGGACTGGAAGGGACACTGAAGAGATCTGATGGCAGAACCTGCAGCTGAGAATGCATGGAACCCCAAGCCCACTTTTATAACAGGAAAAAGATCATGTATTGTCTGGGGTCAGAATCACTTCTGAATGTTGAAACGGTGACTTACAAACTTTTTTTGGTTGTCATTTAGTTAATTTGGTGACTAAGGCTTAATTCCTTACGTAAGAGTCTACGCTGAGTATTAAGGAAGGCAAACAGTTGTATTTGTGTTGTACCCAAGATTTCTTTATCGCCCCCAGAAACCAGAGACCGCCAGGGAGGCCGAAGCACGCATGCAAAAGCAAGGGGCTTTATTACGAATTTAGGCTCGCCGGGGCCTAAACTCGGGCTCACAGACTTTACAGGCGTGGTGGATCCATGCTGAGAGCACGCGAGGTAGGCGGGGTAGGACTTTTATGAGTTTGGGAAGGGGGAGTTACAGGAGATTGTGACATAGGTACAGTGACCCAATCATAATGGTACAACAGTATTGGCAGCAGCTCTAACCATACACACTGTTCAGAGCGTTTGTTACTTTTGGAGGGACCCAATTACAACATTTAGGGTATCTTTGAAATTAACCAATTACAGAGCGAGTTCAGGGTCTTGTTTGGTGACTATGGGGTTAACTTTAACACTAGGTCACAGGGGCTTATCTAAAGTTCCCATCTGCAGGCCTCACCCTTAGGAATGTGGGGTGAGGTAGCTGGCCTTTCCTGATTGGATACCCCCGGGCAATGTATGACTGCCAAATGGCCAAATGGTTCCGAAGAGACTCACCTTAGACCTTTTAGCTTAGAGGGGGAAACAAAGCCAGTCATGGCGTCTGTTAGGTTCAGACTCCTGTTCTTATATTTGCATGTCTTTTGGCTAAAAATCAAATGGTTTAGAGGAAGAAAGAACAGTGAGCAATTTTTTGTAAGTGTTCTGTTTATACTTTTATAGCCCAAGCCAAATCATTTATTGATTTGAATTACAATGTTGCCTTCCACAAAATCATTTGTATACAGGAATAAATTGAACTGGCCTTGAGTTATGCTGGGATTTTCTAAAAGAGCCATTAACATGAACATTTAGGGGGAAGTGGTATCTCCGCAAATTCAGTGCTCTGGTCATTCCAGGCTAAGCCAGCTGCTTGTTGTGGTTTGAATTCTTCTATAACTTCTTTCGAAAATGCATTAGTCTTATTTTCTTGCTTTAGAAAATACTAACTGTTTAGCAAACATAATTTAATCGCAGATGATTCAGGATCAGGATGATTCAGAGTCATCACGAAGAACTTGAATTATCATTGTCCCGTTGTGCAGAACGTGAGAAGGCTGGACTGAATCCAAACTGACCTCAGGGCTGCCTCGGAAGTTATTTCTGGAAGAAACTTCTGATAATGGCTCATTTCTCTTATAAGAGTTGAGTGCAGGAGGAAAAAATAAACTCTTTAGTATTTAATAATTTTAGGGCTTAATTTCTGAATATTTGACTGCAGAGTTGGAAAGTAGGGCTAGATTCGCCTGTGGAAAGGAAGCTTAATAGCTATGACTTTGGTTGTTGTTTGTACCGTGAGCTTTCCATCGGTTGGCCTGTGTGGACATTAAATTAAGAAAGGACAGGGACTTACTTTTTTTCAAGTAATCTTCTGACTTTTTACATCGAGCTGACATTGTGCAGCCATCAAAGTCACAGGTCAACAAATAGCACACGTCGGATGCCAGAGCCGGTCTCACCATGAAAGCTGGTGGTAAACCCACTGACAACCATGCCCCTGGCTTTCACATACACAGAGAAACTTCTAAGACCCCTCTAGACTGAACCTTGCTTTGGCACTGCCACTCTTACCCTCAAATCTGGAAGGTAATGCCTCTGGGACCCGCAGGCTGTCCCTGTTGGGGTTTTACGCAATAAATGTGTCTGTAGGCATCAGCTTGGACCAGAGAAAAGGAGAGAGGCCTTCAAGCCAGACAGATCTGGTTTAAAACCTAAGGAGTTTGGTCTTGGCAATTATCTTGTTTTCTGGAAACCCTGGTTTCCTTGACTTTAAAATGCAAATGATAAAATGTTGCTGGGAGCCGCACCGGCCTTGCTGGATGACACGGTCACAGTAAGGAAATGGTAGACTTAGCACGGCTCCTGCCACAGGGGCGGAAGCTAGCATCTCCTTCTGTTAACTCATTGCTCTTGTGAAATTAAGCCTGTTGCTATTGATTAGGCCTCACAATGTTCCAAATCAGACTGATATCCCCCAGAAACCTCTTGGGAGGAAGCATATTCCCACCTCTATGAAGAGGAAGTTAAATGAGACACTGCAGATGTTTGTCGGAAAGGCTCTTCTATTGAGCTTCACAAACTTAAGACATGGAAATAAAGGGGGTTAAAGAACAC
>NC_043711.1:65155989-65166876 GCF_006229205.1 Suricata suricatta
AACCTCTTGGGAGGAAGCATATTCCCACCTCTATGAAGAGGAAGTTAAATGAGACACTGCAGATGTTTGTCGGAAAGGCTCTTCTATTGAGCTTCACAAACTTAAGACATGGAAATAAAGGGGGTTAAAGAACACAAAGATAATGTTTACCCTGGCCCGGAGACAAAAGCCTAACTTAGGAAATAGAAACAAGAGCCAGGCACAAGTCACTGCGCATACATATGCTAATTTGGTGCCCATTGTGAGGATAGGTAAGAGTAGTTACAATTTAAACTCAAATGCAAAGGCCAGCTGGTCTAGGGGCGCCTATGGCGCCTACACCTTTAACATCAAAGAACAAGGTTGACAAAAGGTTTACTTACTAACCATCTCGAAAGTATTCTTCCTCTTGTGAGCCAAATAGAATGCCTCCTAGCCCTGTCTATGACTGAATTTTAGCATCATTGTTATAAAATGTGTTTGCTATCTGCTTCTCACTAAAAACATCCTGCTATCTTCTTAGTTGTAAGATTTACTGCCGGTTCAAACAAATGAGTATGTTATCTGCTTTTCACTGAAAATATCCTGTTATCCTATGATGTGTAAGTTACCTCATTGTAATTAGAATAGTTTTGAAGTAATGCTTCTGTAAAACCTGTTTCTGCACCCTTTTCAAAGCATCTTTATCACTGAGAATTATTTGTAAAAATTCCACCTTTTGATGTCATAAGTCTTTAAATAAAGGCCTAAGACCTGGCAAGAGAGGAGATATAAGGAGATACAGGAGTTAAGAAGGAGATACAGGAGATACAGGAAATACAGAGTTAATAAGGAGATACAGGACCAGACGATGCCAGGCTGGACCAATTAAGAAACTGCGTGAGTGTCTCTTCATGGCTTCTCGTCCGCCGCTACCCCTTCAGGGAGCCCTGGACCCACCGGAGCGGGTCTCCAGCAAAATGTAAGTACCTGGTTGTTGTGAGGATAAAATGAAAGAATCAATGTAAGCTATCAAGTGCATTACTCAAAAGTGTGGGCACCCTCTTACTCTTACTTCTTTTGTGTCCTTCACTTTCTTCAATCACATATAGAAAGAATCACAAAATATGGTATGTACCAAATTTGGCTCACACCTGTTTTTGTAAATAAAGTTCTATTAGAACATAACGAGGTCTGTTTGTTTAATTGCCAATGGCTGCTTTCAGACTTCAACAACAGACTTAAGCAGTTGTGACAGAAACCTACAAATCTTAAAATATTTACATTTATAGAAAGATTTTGCCAACCCAGGCTGCCCTCTGAGAGCCTGAGGCTACACTGTAGCATCTTGTCCAGTCCTTGTCTTCCTGAGGGGACCCCTTTGCTCTGAGACATACCCATCCCATGTCTTATCTCTCTAGATGGGCTGCAGCTGCTGAAAAGGAATCTGATATACACTAGCCTTACTACATCGCTAAGAGTTTGACGTTGACCTCTTCTGGGTCTCATGCCAATCAAAGGTGGGTCCTTAGGTGTTACTATGGTCAGAAACCAGTGGGGGTGGGGGCACTTGTGGTGGCAGAAGGGAGCATCGGGCTGGGATGACGAGGAAGACTCACCATTATTTCCACCATCCCTCTGTCCATCATTGGTTGAAGTGAGTTTCTAGGGGAAACAACCCTCTAGGTCTTTGTCTTTCCATCTAGAAGTGACCTGGCTTCCATATAAGGCCTTACCCATCTTCCATTTTGAAATATGATGCTGTGTTGATGTTCTGACAATACCTAACCTTCCTAATAGGCAATATAGTTAACATGGGGGTCCACAGCTGTGAGTGCACAGTTATCTTTAGAGCACTGAAGAGCATCCTCTGTAGTCTGACTACAACATTAGGAATGTGGTATTGTTTATCAGGGCTGCCCATGCACAGTTGTGCAGGTTGTGTCTTGCATAAGGGTGCATACCCAAGCGGAACAACTAAAGGCTGCACTGGACTCCACAAATTGTGTGCCCTGGGGTGGGGCTTTAAAAAGTAATTGGCCAGCCCTGGGGTGGGGGCACCCTTTTCTCATTTGTTTTCCCAGAAGGGAGCACATTTTCTAATTTGTTTGCCTGGAAGGAGGGTGCAGTTTTGCAACCCATCCACCAGTAGGGGGCACTTTCTTCAATTCCACACAAATGCATGTAAGTACTACCATGTTGATGAACCACCGCAAGTAGATCTCCCTAGTTAGAGTCATCTATAAGCTCAGACATTAAAGAAATTGTAGCAGGGAGACAAGACGTGCCCCATGAAACGTCAGGGAATACCAGACTTAAATAATATCTCAAACAATAGGAGTTTATGAGTACAGCGTGGTGTATGATTAATTGCCAATGAGATTCCTACAGCTCTGGACACTCAGAACAAGAAAGTACATCCATCCCATTTGTCCCTTTATTCTGGCTTGCTACTTTCCCTGAAGGCATTTAACCAAATAACCCAGCCAGGAGCTGTGTAACTGTATTAGCTGAAATTGCACTGCGCTCATGGACCAATGAAAGAGAAATGAGCTTCCCCAGATAGACTTGCAAACTGCAACCATATTGCCCCAGAACAAAGCTCGTCTGTATGGAAACTGAGCAGCAAAATAGCCCAGTCCTTTAGAGTCTACAGAATTTTGCTAGTGTGCTTACTTGCATCTAATATGGTCATGGCTGAATGTTCCCAACTGTGCCTATTTTGATTTTCCTCAAATAATTCTCCCACATGCGCTGTTTTAATGATAATGTTCAGCTCACTTTTGACTGAAACCAACATTAAAGGGATTTATGTCTATATTAAGTCTGGTTGTAAAACTTAATGAAATTTAACATTTCTCCAGCATTCAAAAATTAAAAAAAAAGATGCATAGTCAGAAAATTTTTTGAAATCTTTCTTTTATACTCCTAAGATTACCAGAGTTGTGTATTTTTCCAGGGACAGGGTGTTCTCTGATGGTGGATTTGACACCTCCTACCCTCACTTCCTTCTTGCTCTGGTAAATTCCAGTAATTTCTCTCATCACTGGAGTATTCTTGGGATAAGAGAACAAGGTAACATCATAGCCAGGCCCGGCAAGCATCACCATGCCCCCAGGCCATGTCCTGGACCACTGGACTTTTTATATTTTCCAAAGCTAAGCAGCTCCTTCTTTGGCCTGTAGGATTCCTTTTATCAACAGATCAGAGAGAGGTTCTAAGCAGTACACATAAGAAGAGAAAATAATGTTAATTCCCAATGGTTAACATGGAGTATTAAGAATGAGTGCCCTTTAGGGGCGCCTGGATGGCTCAGTCAGTTAAGCCTCGGACTCCTGATTTCATCTCACGTTATGATTTCATGGTTTGTGGGGACTGAGTCCTGCGTTGGGATTGAGCCCTGCTTGGGATTCTCTCTCTCCTTTTCTCTCTGCCCCTCTGTAACTTGCACACGTGCACCCTCTCTCTTAAAATAAATAAACATGAAAACAATTAAAGGAAAAAAGAATGACCACCTTTTAGCTTTCAAAGGAGTTAAAAATCTCTTATTTTACTTAATGTTCTCCCAAACCCTGGGGATGGGAGAGAGGATAGAACCAAATGAAGAGGTGGGGCCATCCCTAAGAAACAGAGCAACACCTCTGGTGGCTTCTGTGGACTTACCTCTGCCTGTCCACATCTTGACTTGTCTTGTCACTTTAGAAGGCCAATGAAATCAGTTTTAAAATTTAAAAGCTTCCCTGCAAGTGTGAATTCCTGGGGTTGACCTGATGCAGTGAGGAGAAGCTGCCACTCAGGATGGTTAATCTCTGAGGGCTGGCTTGGTCTCGTTGATAGGGTCCTACACTTGTTCAGAAAAAATTTACATGTTTATTATCACTAGCTGCCAAGTCAGATTTAGCATTTCCTTCAATTACGGATGGAGACTACAAGCCACGGTATTATTAGCAGGACCTGTGAGCTTGTCACCACCTGTATTTTCATATCACATTACAGTTGTTGCTGATAGGCTGAAATTATTTTTCCACTCACTCCTACCTGCCACTAGATTTTGTTGTTCAATGCACTGAGAAAGAATGATACATATTACCATTTCACACTTGTATTTTTACACGTAGATAACTGTGTTTCAATATAGTTGCTTACTTTCATGATCTCGTGTATTTGGTTTTATGAATTTAACATAGTTTTCTGAGGAGGGGAGACAGTTGTGTATGTGGGTGGTTGGTGTGCAAATTGGCGCAATTTCTTGGAAGACGAATTTGGCAATATCTATCAAAATAAAATATCCACAGACTCGTTGACAAGCCATCCCACTTCTAAGAATTTATCCTAAAGATAGACTTGCACGTGTACGAACTACTTGCTTTTCAATGTACTCATGGCAGCATGACTGTAAACGTTCAATAGTGAGGCCGACTTAAATAAAGAATGGGGACTCCATAAGATGTCAAACTCTGCAGCCGCAGCCAAGAATGGGGGACCAAGCCTATTATGAACTCATTCCCTAAGAGGTATGGTCAAGTAAGAAAGACAGTGTGCAGGGGCGCCTGAGTGACTCAGTCGGTTAAGTGTCCGGCTTCGGCTCAGGTCATGATCTTCTGGTCCACGGGTTTGAGCCCCACGTTGGGCTCTGTGCTGACAGCTCAGAGCCTGGAGCCCGCTTTGGATTCTGTGTCTCCCTCTCTCTACCTCTCCCCAGCCTGCACTCTGTCTCTTTGTCTCTCTCGAAAATAAATAAACACTAAAAAAATTAAAAGAAAGACTGTGTGTAGAATAGAGTGCCTTGTGAGCTCCTAATTGCACAGAGAAGGATATTCTTAAAGCATTTTTTAAAAGTTTATTTATTTATGTTGAGAGAAAGAGTGGGGGCGGAGAGAGAGAGACTCCCAAGCAGGCTGCACTCTGTCAGAGTAGAGCCCTACATGGGGCTCAAACTCTCGAGCCATGAGATCATGACCTGAGCCCACTGAGTCACTCAGGTGCTTAGGATATTCTTTATAGTAAATGCATACAGTAAATGCACATCTGGAGAAATGCCCAAGAACCGTTACATAGTACTCTGCCTCTAGGGAGGTCATAGAGTCTGGGGTGGAAGGAAGACATAATTTTCATGGCATAGCCTTTTATTCTGTGTAATTTTTGTTTTGCTAGAATAGCAACAGGTAACACACAGTGAGTTTTTGCTTTGTGCAAGGGGCTCTTTTGGATGCTTTGTATGCGTCCACTCCTCCTTATGATATCCTTAGTGGGTAGACAATATTCTTCTCACTCTCATCCTGTGAGCAAGGAAACTGAGGCACAGAGACATTAAGTATTTTGCCTAGGTCACAAAGCGGAAAAGAGACAGAGGCTCTGACAGCATGGAGCCTGCTTGGGATTCTCTCCTTCTCTCTCTCTCTCTCAAAATAAATCAATCAATCAGGCAGTCTGACTCCAGAGAAGACCCTCCTCTAACTGTGCAGTCTTGCTCTGCGTAAGAACATAACCTTCACTGGGGCACCTGGGTGGCTCAGTCGGTTAAGCATCCCACTTCAGCTCAGGTCATGATCTCACGGTTCGTGAGTTTGAGCCCTGCGTCAGGCTCTCTGCTGTTAGCATGGAGCCCACTTTGGATCCTCCATCCCCCTCTCTCAGCCTTCTCCTGCTAGCATCAGCACTCTCTATCAAAAAAAGAAATAAACATTTAAAAAAATAAAAGGACATAACCATCACATACTATTGCATGCATTGTTTAAAAGAGAAAAAATACCTAGCAAATAGAAGAGGACAATTTAGTATATTTACTCCCTACAGTGTCCCTGGGTCATTCTGTCTCAATCCAAGCATATAAATTGAGCCAATAATTTAACTCCCACCTGGGGACACACCTTACTAAAGAGCCAGGAAGCACCTCTTACTCTGCATAATCCATTCATTTTTCAAACAGCATAGTCTCTGTTAGTAAACTCTCTCATCCGAGGTAGGTATGATGTCTTTGAGGCCTAAAGTAGCAAATTTGCTTTCAAAGAGAACTCTCCTTCTGCTTTCAACAGTAAGCTTCAGGCTAGTCCCCTTTCCTCTCAATTATGTTGTTCCTCTTAGAAGTAGAACTCTTTTTGAAAACCAAACATCACAGTGTATGTAATAGCATGGGTGACTGGATTCTTCAGAAATGGAAATCTTGGAAATAATTCTTTTCTTTTCCCCAGAGCCTCTTCAGCACTACTTGGTTGCCCTTGGATTTCTTAAAACTTTTTTCTTAATTTATTTATTTTTGATCGAGAGATAGAGTTGGGTGGGGGAGGGGCAGAGAGCGCGGGAGACACAGAATCTGAAGCAGGCTCCAGGCTCTGAGCTGTCAGCACAGTTCAGAACCATGAGATCATAACCTGCGCTGAAGTTGGATGCTTGACCAACTGAGCCACCTGGATGCCTCTTGGTGGCCCTTAGATTTCCGATCACAGTTTGAAAATCGCTGGCCAAGAGAGGTGTTTCATGGGATGCATGTACAACCTTCAATAATACGGTCTTGCAGCCCAGACAGTGACTTCTTTCAAAGTGCTTCCCTGATCCTTCTTATTATGCCAACGACAATTCTCCATTAAGCGCACCGTGTCTTTAATGCCTCCCTACTCCTTGCCTTTTTATCTGACAGAGGCAAGCATTGGCAGGCAAGGTAGCCAGCTTGAGTTGTTTTCATGGTATTTATTTTGACAGTTACTTTCCATTTATGTCAAGGGACATTGGTTGTTTATCTGTTTGAAATGGTGATTTATAGTTTCCCTTCAAAACACACTCGTGGACGATTAAAGAGGTGAGTCAATTTAAGGAAACCTCCTAGGTAAATGCTTGCACTCACAGCGAGAATCATGCAGGTTGTTTGGGACTGGTCAATGTTTGGGAAACACTGGCAATATCGTAGCTTCGGATTCTCCTGTTATCAGCAGACTCGGCCTCAAGAGGGGCCAAGAACTGACTATCTGCATAGGGGATCTGAAGGAGTGATGGAAAAGACTTTCAGTCTTCAAATCTCAGTCTTGTCACTTGTCATTTTGACATTCCAGCTTCAGTTCTTTACATTCTGTAGCTCTTAGCCTTTATTCATGCGTTCAGCCTATCGTTTATTTATTTTTTTCATTGAACAAATATTTCTCTAGTACCAACTACTTGCCAGGCACGGTAGAGTAGCGAGCCGCTTTTGGAGAGGAAGATACACGAGCCGGGGCGCCTGGCCTTGGGCCGTCGTGAGTGAGTACGGGAAGTACAGACGGGCGCCTGAGTTTCCGACACAGTCTTTGGCCCACTGTGCTTTTCATCACAGGCTGCTCAGTGGAAGGATGAATACTTGAGTCAGTTCTGAGAACAAAGTTGTCACAATGGATTACTTGGTTCTGAAGGAGTGGCCTGATGGACCTGGATTCTGATTCAATTGATTTGGGGGCGGAGCTTGGGCATCCGTAGTTAAAAAGACCCAGCTCTGGAGGTGATTTTAATGTATAGTCAAGGTGAACTAACACCCTTGTTTATTGCTCATATTCTGGCCCCTTTGCTGCATACAGTGTGGTCGACGGATCAGTAGCACTGACATCACCTGAGCACTTGTTAGACGTGCAGAATCTTAGACCCTTCCCCAGGCTGGCTGAGTGTGAATCCGCATTTTACCTGCATCTCTAGGGGATTCATTTATGATTCTTTTATTCGTAAAGTGAGTGCAAGGGGTCAAGCCTGCCTTTGGCCCCTCCCTTCCCCGTACACATCCATAATCTCCCTGTTACCATTTCTCCACCCACTTTCCCTTCTTCTCCTTCCACTAAACTCTCTGACAGGAAGAAACTGAATTTGATAAGCCATTCATATCTTAGCATAAATAAGCTCAGTGCAGTGCCTTTTCCAGCATTATTTGTGTTAGCAGAAGAGAATGGACATGGGAAAGAGCCAAAGAACTCAATCTCTAATAGTAGAGATTGAAGGGTAGTATTTTGGAAGCATCAGGAGTTCTTGGCATCTTTCAGAGTGAAGTGCTTTCCATGGAGAAAGTCAGTTCTGAGAACAAAGTTGTCACAATGGATTACTTGGTTCTGAAGGAGTGGCCTGATGGACCAAGGAAAACAAGACAGCAAGATAAGGTGTGCGGTTACTGCGCATAATATTATGGGCTTCTGTGTGCTCCTGGCAGGTGAGAGCTGTCACGGGAATTGATTCTGCAAGTAAGGTTGGAAATTCAAAGTGAAGGTTTTTCTGCTGTTAAATAATTTTGGATGAATATTAAGGTGTGAATTATTTTTTGCTTCCTGCTGCTTAAAATAAAGTTTCTGTCAAAACTTTAAAAATATACCCAATTATAGACAAAACTCAATGCCAAGCTGCTTTAATAGCAATAGGAATTAAAGCATTTCTTTGAAAAGGTGTGTATATTTCAATGCATGCTCAGTTATATACCCCTGCCTCTTTCCTGAAAAGAAACAATATGTTTCCTGGATTCTAACAAGTGACATAGACAAACTAAAGTTAACAACGTAGTAGGATGTAATCTGGATTTAGTAAAAATGAGGGTGCACAGAGACAGTCACCTCTCTGAGGACAGAGTCTGCTCAAAGCCAATGCTAGCACAGAACCAGTTCCGTCAGGAGGGTGGTAGTCCTCTGGGCCCTGTGCTAACCCTGCTGGGTCCCCTCTTTCCCAGGACCCTTCACTGCCAAGGTGTCTGTGTTCCCACAAGAACAAGGTTGACCTTGAGCCATTGTACCAAGGCAGCTCACGACAGTACTGAGAGCCTTTATTACTTCATTACCCATCACGTCAGGAGAGGGTGACACAGAGGCAGCAGCTTATTTCAGGTTGAAGGAAAAGAAAAGATGTGGGTTTAAGAACGGCAGTCCAAGTTAGTCTTGATAACTTAATGAGAAGGTGGGGAGAGCGATCCCCCAGTGTGACTGCAGGAATGTCCTCTGGGACCCAGGACAGAAGAGGGGAAGCCCTCGGAGGGGCTGACAGTAGCTGCTGTCGGACCTCACACCTCGTCTGGGAGGGAAGATTGAAGGGGCTGGGAGTAGCCTGTTCAAAAGGCTGTTCAAGCCCACTTCTCCCAGTCTCACAAAGACGGGAGTGTGCTCTCAGGCCTGGTAATAGCAACCGTGTAAATCAGCAGGATGAGAGCGAGACATTGTTTTGGAAAAGGAATCAGGAGAGCGTCTAGCAGCCAGGGTCTAAATTTGTGTTGTCAAGGTGATGAGGTACAAGTCGATTTGTGTTTCCCTCTTTTGACTGGGTGTTCAGCGATGTTGTAGAGAGAGAAGATCACTGCTTCCCCTCCCTTGGGTCTTCTGTGAGTGCTCTTCTTTCCTTTGAATACCTATGAGTCCAGATGTCCTGGGAGAGAGGGAGGTACTGCCTTACAGCCCTCCCCATGTGACTGATTAGACAGCTTCAGTATCCCCTGCCTCTTCTTTTTCAGCCCTAAAAATAGCAAAGAGTTCACTGATAACTGAGTCACCTCAGTGAAGGGGCTGTTCAGTACAAATGTTAGTTTTTGGAGACTATCTCCAAAAACAATGTTTTTTTCCACCTGTCAAATGAATAGCAACATGAAGAAGGAAATAGATCACATAGGAGTCTATTGTTATTATACATAGGGATGCAAGTTTTAGGTATAAATCACATACGTGTATAATTCAACACAAAGTAATGTTGGTTGAGCCTCATGAGAGTCTTGAGAATCGAGTACTGTCGCCCCCATTTTACAGATAGGGAAACTGAGCCTCTGGGGTGTGTGTGATTTGCTCAAGGCTTTTCAGTTAGAAGTGGTTAAACTTTACTAGGAATGTGATCTGACGCAGACTCATTCTCTTCTCTCTGCACAGCATCTGCAGGTCTTTCCTACCATAAAGGGTGGGGGGAAAATGCCGAGACTCAGCACGCTTGGAATTGGATGGGAACATTAATACCTGAGATAAACGATACAGCAGCAAGATGTGTGTGGTGGTGGGGGCAGGGTCTCAAGGCTTTCTGTTGCCGCTTACTTTCTTATCCATAATCAATCAAGCTGAAAACCTTTCTGCAATCTTTTCACTTGTCTCTCTTTTTTTTTTTTCCCCAAAGTTAATCTTTAGTGATTCTTTTTCAGATAACCTTGCTAATAGGAGAGGATGGATACAGAGTGTTATGACCTTGGGGGAGAAGCACAAAGGAAGACAAGGCACATTGTAAATATCTCAGTGTTGACAGCTGGGGGGATAAAAGCTAAGTGGATCAGTTCCGTTCCATGAAGAAGTTGTTTGAATCTTACCTTTAAACAAGCCCAATTTCACGTTCCCAGCTAATGTGAAATGTGACACGGAAAAGGATGGATCCCTAACTGTTCTGGAGAAAGATGAAATGCACGTCTGGTTTCCTTCACAGCTGTTCATCATTTTAATTGGTTTTGAAACCAAAAAAACTTGACAGCGCTTGTGATGGGAATCCAACTTCATAATTCAGAAACTATGGAAAAGTGATTACAGCCTTCATTTGGAGGCTGCACACATACCTTATTAAGTTGCTACAAGGATGGAGTGCCAGATTCCACGTTAATCACACCATCACTTTGGGCATGGGGGTTGCACCAGTTGAATTATGGGTGCTAGGTTTTTGCGGGGAGGAAATACAGTGCTCTAGACCTCTTGGGGATGATATGCCCTCATTCATGGGGCTCCTCACCACCCCACTACCTGCTGGGAGCCGCACCGGCCTTGCTGGATGACACGGTCACAGTAAGGAAATGGTAGACTTAGCACGGCTCCTGCCACAGGGGCGGAAGCTAGCATCTCCTTCTGTTAACTCATTGCTCTTGTAAAATTAAGCCTGTTGCTATTGATTAGGCCTCACAATGTTCCAAATCAGACTGATATCCCCCAGAAACCTCTTGGGAGGAAGCATATTCCCACCTCTATGAAGAGGAAGTTAAATGAG
>NC_043711.1:65166976-65264812 GCF_006229205.1 Suricata suricatta
CACTGCAGATGTTTGTCGGAAAGGCTCTTCTATTGAGCTTCACAAACTTAAGACATGGAAATAAAGGGGGTTAAAGAACACAAAGATAATGTTTACCCTGGCCCGGAGACAAAAGCCTAACTTAGGAAATAGAAACAAGAGCCAGACACAAGTCACTGCGCATACATATGCTAATTTGGTGCCCATTGTGAGGATAGGTAAGAGTAGTTACAATTTAAACACAAATGCAAAGGCCAGCTGGTCTAGGGGCGCCTATGGCGCCTACACCTTTAACATCAAAGAACAAGGTTGACAAAAGGTTTACTTACTAACCATCTCGAAAGTATTCTTCCTCTTGTGAGCCAAATAGAATGCCTCCTAGCCCTGTCTATGACTGAATTTTAGCATCATTGTTGTAAAATATGTTTGCTATCTGCTTCCAACTAAAAACATCCTGCTATCTTCTTAGTTGTAAGATTTACTGCCGGTTCAAACAAATGTGTATGTTATCTACTTTTCACTAAGAATATCCTGTTACCCTATGATGTGTAAGTTACCTCATTGTAATTAGAATAGTTTTGAAGTAATACCTCTGTAAAACCTGTTTCTGCACCCTTTTCAAAGCATCTTTATCACTGAGAATTATTTGTAAAAATTCCACCTTGTGATGTCATAAGTCTTTAAATAAAGGCCCAAGACCCGGCTAGAGGAGGAGATACAAGGGATACAAGAGATAGGAGATATAAGGAGATACAGGAGATACAATGGATATAAGGAGATAGATACAGGAGGAGAGAAGAAGGAGATATGGGGATAGTAAGGAAATAGGACAAGACGCTGCCAGGCTGGACCAATTAAGAAACTGCCTGAGTGTCTCAATGTTCATTTGCTTCTCGTCCGCCGCTACCCCTTTAGGGAGCCCTGGACCCGCCGGAGCGGGCCTCCAGCAACTACCATCCTCAGCCTTGGCATTTTAAGAGCCATGGAGAATGCTCATCTTCCCTCTTGCTTTCCTGTTCCACGGCCTTCCCACCCTCTCCCCCTCCTGCTCGGCTCCGATGACTCTCCTTCAGTTCCATCCTTCAGTTCCATCTGCACACCTCCCTTTTGCTCTTCCCCGAACGCATCCCTGTCCCAGTTGCATATACCACATCTCATTCTCCACTCTCCACTGCATGGCCTCCCACCCCTTCCTTCACTAATCACCACAATATCTCACTGGTGCCTGCAAATCCCCTGCCACTCCACCTTCTCTTTGTGACTTCTCCAGCCCACTGGTGCCTGCGCACTTTCTATCAGCATCAGACCACATTCCCAAGAGTGGTCAGCACCATATTCTCACTCCTGGCTTAACCCTCAAGGCCATTCATGATTACCGATTTCTTTTAGCTCAGTGGTCCCTAAACTTTCTAGAAGGGCCCACTGGTAAATGTTTTAGGCTTTGTGGACCATATGGTCTCTGTCACAGTGACCCACTTCTGCCTCAGGTGAATAAGTTGGTGTGGCTGCATTCCCATAAAACCCTATTTACAAACAACAACCACAAAAAGTCAATGGGTGGGCTGTAGTTTGCGGGACTCTGTTTTGTGGTGAGTTGAACTGTGTCTGCCAAAAAGATATGCTGAAGTCAGAACCTTGGTATGGAAGACCAAATTCCCTGTGAATGTGACCTTATTTGGAAATAGCACCTTTGCAGATGTAAACAAGTTAAATGACGCCATACTAGGTTAGAGTGGGCTCTAAATCCATTCACTGGTGTCATTATGAGAAAGCCATGTGGGAGCACCTGGGTAGCTCAGTTGGTTGAGCATCTGACTCTCAGGCTCAGCTCAGGTCATGATCTCACAGTTCATCATCTCACGGTTCATCTGCACTGGTGGCATGAAGCCTGCTTGGGATTCTCTCCCTCTCTCCCTCTCTCTGTCTCTTTCTCTCTCTCTCTCTCTCTCTGTGCCCCTCCCCTTCTCGTTCTCTCTCTCAAAATAAAGAAATACACTTTTTAAATAAAAAAATGCCATGTGAAGTGATAGAGACAGAGACAAGGCAGGAGGAGAATGTCAGCTGGAGGCGGAGACAGGGATTAGAGTGTGGGTCCATAAGCAAAGGAAAGTCAAGGGTTGTCCACAACCACCCGAGACCAGGAGAGAGGCATGGAACCAACTCTTCCTCAGCGTCTCCGAAAGAACCAGCCACGTTGTGACCTTGATTTCAGACGTCTAGCCTCCAGAGCCATGAAAGAATAAACTTCTGTGGTTATAAGTCACCCAGTTTGTGGTAATTTGTTCCAGCAGTCTAGGAAGCATGTATGTGGCTCCAGGCTCTAGTGTTACCTTCTCGTACTCCCTGCCAAGCACTCCATCCATGCCTATGCTCTGTGCTGTTTCATCTATAGAGAGCTCTCTCCTCCCTAAGTTAGGCTAAGCTGAGTCAGCTCAAATATCACCCCATTTAAGAAGATCCCTCCCCCATGACCCTCTGATTTGGCTAGATATCCATCCACAATTCTTGCCTCACTTTTCCATCCCATCCAGTTCACTGTAAGTGGTTCAAGGATATGGACCATGTTTTACTTGATGCCACTATGGACATAGGGGATGTCAAAGCATGTTCAATGAATGAATGAATGAATGAACTAATTACAAGACAAAGGATTGTCTAAAATCATTTTGTTAACTCTAGTATCATTTGACTGTGGAAGTTATTGGGTGGAACTTGCTCATTTTCTACATATTAACAAGACTATTAAAATAAGACCGTTTATTTTTGGAACTGGGCAGAATGAAACAAGCATGCTTTCACAGATTTCCAAACCTCTAAAATTCACCTTTGCATTAGTTGTGGTTTTATGCATTAGATGTTGACTTCTTCAAATTTCTTTTTTTGTGTGCCAGTGTCTTATTACTTTATGTATTCCATGATTAGCTATGACGGTGCTGTATGCAGCATTATTTGCATATTTTAATTGCATTCTGTCCTTATTATTTCAGAAAATCAAGTGGAAATTGGAAAAATGAAATAAGCTGACACTAGATATAAAAATAGAGGTCTCATACACTTAATTCAATTCAAACAAGATAGAAATCATTATGTGTGTCGCAAACGGCTGATCTTTAGTCTCAATTGAATACTTATTGAACTTAACTCAGCTGTGTTCAATTGCAATAGAAAAGAAGAAACAATTTTAAATATTTTATCTTTTTGAAGACAAATCATCAAAATTATATCTAATAATTCAGATATAGGGATTCTATAATTGCAATAATATTTTTAGCTTTCTGGGAATATAATCACATTATAAATTCACATTAATGAGCAAATTTGGGAACTGCATACATTTTCAAAAAAATTTCAAATAGAAAAATAATCAGAATTCCATTTAAATGTATTTTATTCACTTGAAAATCCCAATATCTGTATACAAATCTTTATGAAACTTTTAAGACACAGACATTGATGGGAAGAGGAAAGGAAATGGAATGTCGTGGTTTAGCTTGACTTAAGGCCCTCCCAAGATTGAGCAAGTGATTTTCTAGAGTCACTGGGCTTGAAGGCACCAGAGTCCATATCCTGAGTTCCTCATTCCGTGCTGGGGACACAGCTAGAATGAACAGCCAGACAGGACCGGATCATAGCCTGTTCACTCTCAGACTCCTGGTACATGAGTAAGAACAGTATTCATGGAGAAGAGTATTCAACCCCAGGAGCAACAGAACTGTTTCTAGGCAATTTGTACTCTAAGGAGATTAAATAGTAGTTGGGTTTCCATATGGTCCAGCAATCCAAAGATAAAGGAAATTTTAATTTTACACAAAAAATTGCATGTGAATGTATGTGGTGACTTAATTTATAATTGCCCAAACTGGAGGTCATCCAAATGTCCCACAACTGGATGATTGTGTGGTACATGCACACAATGGAATACTACATAGCAATGAAAAAACCAACAAGTATAATATACAAAGCCACATGGATAAGTCACAAATGCATGACCACAGCCAGATTCACAAGTCTAAGTTTCCATGTATATGACATTCTCTAGAGAAAGTACAACTATGGGGACAGAAGATAGATCTGTGGCTATAAGGGGCTACAGGTGGGGGCTTCTGAGGAGTTGACCACAAGAGACAGCATGAATGAAGTGTTTTGGGGTGATGTGGATCTCTTGTTTCTTCGTTGTGGTGATAGTTATGTGATTTTATGCATTTGTCAAAGTTGTAGAACATTTCACCAAAAAGAATAAATTTTACTTTCTGTCAAAAAAAAAGGAGGGGGGGATTAAAAACAGCCATTGACTTTTTGGCCAGAGTGATTGTATGCAATAATAAGGAAAGCGCTCTTAGTCTTGGTGAAGTATTATAGATGATTTCTAGTTATTGCTTTGGAATGTACTGTCTTTCCCCTCAAATATTTTTATTTTTTCCTATTCTAAAGACCTATTTCCAAAAAAATTGATTACTAGCTGGGTCATGAATTCTCTCTGACTCAGTCAGCAAGATGCGGAAGTGCTGTATTTGATGTTTTCCCTGTTTGTGCTTTCCATCACAGGGACAGGGTACGTTTCCTTCAGGGTCATATTCTTTCAGGTTCAGGAAGAGTTTAACTCCATTTAAGGAGGGAAAAAAATACCTTGGGGGATATAGCCAAAATGTGTTTGTTAAAAAGCGTCCTGTTTCTTGAAAGGCAAGCTCTTCCAGATGGGGTTCTCTGGGATGTGGAGGCAGAATGGAACTCTGTTTCTGAGAACCTGGCACACATCTTGGAGAATGAGAGCTTCATGTTTTCTCAATCCTAACCCATTTCTCATCTTCCCATCCCCATCAGCAGCTCATTACTCAGCATTTAAATTGAGGCTTGGCTGGCAAGAGAGGTTCCCTTCAATTCATCTTCATCTCTGGTTAATTACTGTAATTGACGCAACACTGTTTCTATCCCTAAATCTATTAACCAGCAAATGTTCAAGTCATAGGCTCTCAACTCTCATTAATCTCATTGCTTAACAGTTTTTTTAAATCATGTGTTTTATTTCCTCATTATGGAAATTTCAAGTCAGCATTGAAAATAGCGACACGTTGGCCTCAGCATCACCTTTGTTTTTCAAGGACATTGGAGAATCTTTGAACATTGCAACATTCCCTTTATTTTCCCTCTCTGTGAGATCAGAAGAAGTGATGCTCTTGAGAGGGCTGTAAATTGATTTAATCTTTTCAGAGAATAATTTGATAAGCTTTGTCAAAATTAAAATTGCATGTACTACTTGACCCAGAAATTTCACCTCTAGGAATTTATTCTAAAGGAATAGTGATACAAGAATCCAAAGACCTATGGTAAAGGAAATGTATTCATTCCAGAGTTTATGGTAACAAAACATTGGGGGGAGAATCAAAAAGTCAAACTTTAGGGGCTTAGTTAAATAAATTATGGTGCATCCATACTATGCAAAGAGACTATGTTGTTACATAACAAGGCAGGTTGCCCACTATGATCTACTGTATGATTCCGGTTTGGAAAAAGAATCTGGAAGATTCACACAAAACAGCTACATCATTAACATTTGGAAGTGAGTGGGATTTACAGATGAGGGATAGGAGAGGGGAGAGAGGGAAAAGGCAGTTTTTCTTTTATCTGAACTCCTGTAACATCTAAATCTTTTTTATTATGAGCAAGCTTCATTTTATATTAAAAATGCATCTATGGAAAAAAGCAAGAGTGATGTGGCTCTCAGGATTTAGTAATCATGGTAAACAATATCTTTCTCAGCCTCTACAGGACCGGAGAGTTTCCAAATATCTTGGCATCTATTTTCTCTTTTATTTTTGAGAAAACCTAGAGAGATGGGCAGGCATGTATCTCCTCCTAGGGGGCAGTGAGGACCTTCGAATTCCTGCTATTCCCATATTCATGGGGCATTCTCAGTAGTAACTGATTTTAAGTAGCTCTTTTGCTAATAGGTTATTTTTTAAATGGTACTTTTAAAAATGAAGTATAGTTTATCTGTAGCACAGTATGTGATGCTAAGGGTGCAGCTGGGAATCTTTACCCTCATGTAACCATCCTGGCAGTCAAGACAGAGAACATTTCCTTCTCTTAGAAAATTCTCAGGTCTTTCTCAGTTAATCCCCCTACACCTCAGTCAACCACCATTCTGTATGGAACCAGAGAGTGTGTACTTTTCCGTGTCCATTCTCAGCCTTCTTCAGCTAGCATAGTGTTTCTGGGGGCTGCCTATTTTGTTGCATGTGTCAGTAGTTTGGTCCTTTGGTTGGAGGATGGTATTCTTTCTGTTCTATGAACACACCTCAATTTCATTTATCCCTTCATTTGTTGATGGGCATTTGAATTATTTCCAGTTCTTGCTAACATGAATAAAGTTGCTATGAACATCCTTACATATGCCTTTTTATGAACATATGCTTTCACTTCTCTTGGGTAAATTCTTAGGTGTGGGACAGCTGGTTGGTTGTATGGTAAGTGTGTGTTTAACTTTGTAAACGACTGCCAGAACTCTTCAAAGTGCCCCGTTTAGCATTCCCTTGAGCAGTGTGTGAGGTTGCAGGTAGAGTTTTGCCCTGCGCAAATACCTACTTCTAGGTATCTCTGTAGCTATTTTCGTGTGGAGCAAAAGTTGAAGGAAACTTCTTCTAGCAGCCGTAAACACAGTACTGAGCCTTTACTGAGTTCAGTCCCTGCCCCTTCCCAGATTATAGACACACCAGATAAATGAGACCCAGACCCTGTCCCAGGAGGGGCATCCCCTCTCTCTGGGTTTTCTAGCTGGTGCTCCTTGGAGCTACAAAGTCTAAGAAGTCTCTAGGCCTTAGCGTATTTTCAAATCCTTTCCATGTAGTTTTCATCCTTAGGTACATGGAATCTGTATTCCTTGTTGTTCACTTAAGAAATCTCCCTCTAACCCTCCTTCGTTCTTTCCATATATCAGTTGCTGAGTGTTGCCGGCACACACAGCTGTGGGGACTAATGACCTGGCTATTTTTTCCACACTCCTTTGCTACAGGCACGTCCCAGCCTGGCGTTTCTCAGGGCACACTGCACCTGCTATGGGCCATGCACAGAGAGTTCTAGCAGTGGACTGTGTCTGCTTTAATGATTGCCCTTACTTGCATAGCAAGTGAGGGTTTCCATTATGGTAGTTACATACAGTTGCCTTTAGAAACAATCTATTAAGTTAAAACAGCAAGTCGAGTAAAAATGATTAAATAAATAATTACACAGTATTTAGAAACCCCCAGCTCTGGTCCAATTCCTCACTAGCTATTAAAGACACTGAGCAATGTGGTTAATCATCATAATCAAAAGAGATTTGCTAAGTACCCATTGTCACTCAGGATATAATGAGCCCTAAAGTAGATAAGGGTCTCTGCTTGGGACTGAACATCAGTGATACTGTTTCTAAATATATTCCTATCAAATTCTTTGTGATGTCTAACTCCCCATGATGTGTGAAACACCCAAGCATCCAATTAATTTCCAGATCAACGCTGCATGCTTTCTGATTAAGCATCATAAATGCTATTCAGAGCTCTCTGTGGGCTGGTCCGGATTCCTGCTGATGGCAGAGCAAGGCTTTAAGATTGCTGCTAAGTCCTCCTCTATTTCCCAAAACAAGGCTCCTTCTGGCCCCTAGTGCCTGAGCTTCCAAGGTGCCTAATGAAGCTTGCAGTATTTGACAATATTTTTTCTCTTTGTAGAGAGATCTGTTCTGCACATATCACTTTATTTTAAATGTTCCTGAGTTGCTTATTTGTTTGTTTGTTTTAAGGGCAAGAGGGAAGTAATATTTAGTGAGTATCTCCAAAATTGGGGGTACTTTACATTTCCTCTTGCTCTTTGTTAAAAAAAAAATGACAGCTCTTTTGCAAGTAATCTTTCTCTTAGAAAACTCTCCTTTATGGTCTCCTGGCCCTCCATCCTTGCCCACCCACAACTCATATCCAGAGCAGACAGATCTTTGAAAAATACCAAATCCCAGGCATCTTGTTCCATACCTCACTACTTTCTGGAAGAAGAAAATTCCCTTTGCTTCTAGGATAAAGTTGCAAATCGTTATGGCTCACAAAGTCCACACAATCAGGTGTCTTTCCTCTTGTCCAGTGTCGGCTCGGGCCATTTTCTCCCTGAATTAATACGCCCCTCCTTTCCTTCAACACACACACACAAGGTTTCTTGAGATCTCTGAAAAGGCTGAGCATATTCCTGCCTCAGGGCCTTTGCACAAGCTGTTTCCATTGCTGCCAGATATCTGTTGCCTCAGCCTTAAGGCAACTTCTTTAGGGAAGACTTCCCTCACAACGCAGACCAGCTCAAATTCCTGACATTACATACATTTAGAGGACTCTTCCATCATAGCAAAGCATCACCGTCACCAATAAACCATTCTTCCTGTAATTACTTATTTGGAGTCAATTTTTCCCTCTAGACAATAAGGTCCTTGAGGGTAAGTACTGTGTCTACCTTATTCATCAATGTAGCCAAGCTGGCCTCCAGGAATTTTTGCCCCTTGGTATTCTTGACCTTGCACAGAGTGTCCCACAACGAAGAAGTCCGATCCATAGAACAGATAGTGCATTGAGAAATGGTGGTGGGTGGCTTTTTTTCGATCCTGAGAGACTTTGAAGCTTCCATTCTGCTCCCTCTCAGATCACTTGCCCTGGAGGGAGTCAGCAGCCGTGTCACAAGGACGCTCTAGCAGTTCACAAAGACCCACACGGGGGTGGAACGAAGGCCTCCTGCCAACACCCATTCCTGTGTGATCCATGTTGGAGGCGGTTAATCTAGCTCGAGTCAAGCCTCCAGACGATGCGGCCGCAGCTGATATCTTAACTACAACCTCAAGAAAGACCTTGAACCAGAGCCATCCAGCCAAGCCGCTCCGACTTCCTGACCCATGGAGCAGTATGAGATAAAAATTCTTGTTTTATGTGTCCAAGTTTTGGGAGTAATTTGTTATCCACAAATATTATATTATATCTAGAACTAACATATGAGATATTTTATAACTAATATACCATAGATCCTGGTATAGACACTATAAATAGTTGTTAATAAGTCAATAAGTAGTTGTTGGACAAATAAATGAAAACATGTTTTGTTTGATTTGGTTTTTTTTTGAGGAGAGAGGGGGGAAGGGGCATAGGGAGAGAGAGTCTTAAGCAGGTTCCACACACAGCTCAGAGCCTGATGCAGCGCTGGAACTCACAATACTGGGATCATGACCTGAGCCGAAATGAAGCTGGAAGCTCAGTTGACTGAGCCACCGAAGTTCCCGCAAAACATGTTTCTCTTACATGTGAGGAATGTATAATCGAGAGCGGTTGATGTACTTGCCTCAAATCACAGTGAAGATATAGTAGAGGCATGCCAGAACTGAGATCCACATGTTTTTGTGGGGCTCACTAGCTCCATTTGTATTACACTGCTTTATCTTCCTTGAAGAGAGAGATCCTAACATCTAGTTGGCCAAAGGATTATTTATTCAGAACCTTTTACCAAAGGTACCCATGGACAAGGTTACACACTGGTTATTTAGTACAAAAGTCTCCAAAGTGCATGCCCATCCCAGGGGCTGGGTAAAATGATCCACTGGGGGCTGAGGACAAAATATTAGAACTCCTTTTTATAAGCTTGATTAGAAAATTATGTATTTATTTCTAATTGGAGTGAAAAAAGCATAGCATAAAATTTACTGTCTTAAGTGGCAATCGTTATATAGCAGCTTATCTATGATACATTCAAGATAAATGATACAATATATTACTTGTTCATAGGCTACAACACAGCCTGCTTAATACCTTTCCTTAAATTCCACCTCTATACTACAATATGTTTGAGGTAGCTGTGAAATTAGGTGATTAACTAGTTGTTACTTAACCTTCTAATTTCTGTATAAGTCTAATTACATGAAACAGAAGTTGGTGTTTTGATTTTTTACTTTGCTTTTCTGTTTTGAGTGTCATTGCAACTACTGTATTGTAAATGATGGAAAATAATTGCATATGTTAAAAAATATGAAACTTTATAAAGTTAAAAAAATAAATAAAATGTTTAAATTAAAAAAAATTTACTGTCTTAACAGTTTTATTTATTCAAAAAATTTTTAATGCTTATTTGAGAGAGAGAGTGGGGGAGGGGCAGATAGCCAGGGAGACAGAGAATCTGAAGCAGCTCCAGGCTCCGAGCTGTCAGCACAGAGCCTGATGCGAGGCTCCAACTCACAAACCATGAGATCATGACCTGAGCCAGAGTCAGACATTTAACTGACTGAGCCACTCAGGCTCCCCATCTTAATTAACCGTTTTAAAATGTATTGTTTGGTAGTGTTAAGTGTATTTGCATTGTTGTGCAGCCACTCTCCAGAACTTCTTCATCTTGCAAACCTGAAATGCTATACCTATCAGGCAGTAACTCCCATTCCCTCCCACTTCCCCTGCTCCTGGCAACCACCAGTCTGCTTTCTGTCTCCAGGAACTATGACTCTAGGTACCTCATGTAAATGGAATCCAGAGTCTTTTTGTAACTGGCTTTCTCACTTAGCATAATGTCCTCAAGTTTCAGCCTTGTTGTAACAAGCAATAGAATTTCCTTCCTTTTTAAGGCTGAGTGATATTCCATTGTGCAGATGTTTCATTTATCCAATTCACTTGTCAAGGGACACTTGGGTGCTCTTACCTTTTGGCCATTGTGATAAATGTTGCTATGGACATGGGTATGTATTATCAGATTTTAAATATTTATTTTTATCTTACCCTTTAAAGGTTTCTTTCTTGAATTTTTATAATGTACATAGTCCATTGTTATGGTAGTACATACATATACTGTGTGTATAAATAAGTAATTATGAATATATTCAGAGAGGCTGCTCAAAAATTGCTATGATAGGAATATGTGATTAAAACTACAGATCTGTGAATCAGCATCTCAGAGTTGGCTTCTGGGGCAATTCAAGGCCTTAACAAATGCTAAACTCTTGGAAATCACTCAGTCACAGTGATTAACATATAGAGCATCGCACATGGAAAAGGAATATAACTTTGACTTTATGTCTGTCATTCTCCAAGCAAGTACTCGACACTTTCATTTGCTTATAAAACTAATTTAGCTTTTGTTTCCCAATCAGTGATTTTATTGGAAGCAGGGAGAGTTTCATAAGATTTTAGAGTTATAACAGACAAGAGTCCAATTTTGTCAGCTTACACATGAGGATGCTAGCCCTTTGGACACTTAGCAGCTTGGTAGAGGCCACGTTGCTGGAAAGCGGTACTGCCCTGACTGGACCCACATTGCAACTCTCTGGTCTCCTGTTTCTAACAAAGCCATTTTTCTGTCTTGAAGGAACAGTTGGTTAGATCAGAGGATTTCAGCAGATTTTTTTTTTAAGTCAATAGTAAAAATTTTAGACTTTTGCAGGACTGACAGTGTCTGTCAAAACTACTCCAGTTGGCCACTCTACTGGGAAGGGAGCCATAGACAACAAACAAGTGTGGCTGGGTTTTGATAAAACTTTATAAAAAGCGGTGGCTGGCCCGTGCATCACAGTTTGCCAACCTTTAAGTGAGATTATAGAGGAGACACAGGTTCTCTTTGTTTTCATGTTTAAAAGATATTATTTTTTTCAGGCTCTCCTTAGAGTTCTTTAGTATTTGTAATATAATTTATTCTTTTTTTTCTAAGTAGGCTGCATGTTCAAGGTGGTGCTTGAACTCATGACCCTGAACTCATGACTCTGAACTAAAGACCTGAGCTGAGATCATGAGCCTGATGCTTAACCGACTGAACCACTCAGCACCCTTGAAATAATTTATTCCTAAAAAGCATGTAGTCCCTTAGATACTAGGTTAGTGTATTTTCTTTACAATCAAAGAATAGTTTACTTGGTCCTAAGGTGTATCATTGCCATTTGTCATCCCCCATATTTCTGTCGTGTTATCTTGCATGTAAGCTATGCCGGGCATTGGGGCTACTGTGTTCTAGTTACTCCTTCTAGTCCTCCCTGCACGCACATAAACAAGTCTTTTCCTCCCCAAGATATTGAAATGAGAGTGTATTTTTTTCATTGTGTCAATATTAATTACTCATAATTTAGGGCTCGATATTATTTTCTATATTAATTTCAACACAGTGGAATGAGTCTAATTTGGATGATAAGGTTCATTTGCATTTAAATTGATATTTCAAGCACTCCCTGTGAGGAACAAGTAGCATCCATGATTATAATTATAAGCATTGTTTCCAGGGCAGGTTTGTTTTCCTTTGGAAGGATTTGTAAATATGGTGTGTGGAGGTTAATATTGATAATGAAAACACAGCTCATTTGCTAGCTGTAGGAGCCTGGAGGGGGCTCAGTTGAATGAAGTCAGCATGACAAATGCTCAACTTCACATTTTACTCTTCACTAGCTGTGTGAGCTAAGGGAGATCACTAACCTCTCTGATCTTTAGTTTCCTATTTTTGAGAGGTACATAGAACATACTCAACAAATGTTGAGTATCAGTATTGCTGTGATTCAAAAGAAGTTGATGGAGACAAAAAGGAAGAATCAAAATAATAGAACCATGGCAGGGAGATGAGGTGGAAGAGAAAAGACAGGTCTTGTACTCTGTTGACAACAACCATTTCACCACAAGGGAAGGCAGACTTATGACTGAAGACCAGCCAAGCAACAAATGAAAAGTCATAAACCAAACTATAATGGAAAATAGGATAATTGTGATTACTTGTGAGTGATGAGTAGAGTTGTTAATGATCCCAGGCTTGTCTTTTTCACAGAGAATATATTTTTTATTTGTAAGGTGACTGGTAGGAATCTCAACAAGGTACTGACAATGTCAAATGATTCAGGGCCTGTCTGGTCAACATGCTGGCACCCACAAAGAGACTGGCCCCTTCCCACTGCATCTTCTGGAACATTCTCTATGAGTTCAGCAGAGGACATGTTTGTGTCTGTTTGTGGGGATTGGCAGAGAAGAGAAGGGAGGGTGATCCAAGATCAGTACCAGAAGGGCAGCAATGCTTTTAGTGTTCTAGAGAGTTCTCTCTCTCTATATATATATATATTCTGTGTGTGTATGATTAAATCATCATTTTAATTTAATTTTATTAGGGAGAGAGAGTGCACGAACAAAGGAGAGGGGAAGAGGGAGGGAGAGAGAGACAGAGACAGAGAAAAAGAGAGAGGGAGAGAAAGAGAATCTTAAGCAGCCTTCACACTTAGCGTGAAGCCCAACAGGTGGGCTCAATCCCACAACCCATGGGATCATGACCTGAGTTGAAATCAAGAGTTGGATGCTCAACTGCTTGTGCCACACAGGTGCTCCTGGTTTTTGATAGATCAGCAAAGATCTATTCAAGTCAGTAATATGGACAATCATATCCCTTTGATTCTCAAGCAGGGAAAACAATCATCTGTTTTCCAGATGGGGAAACTGAGCACTATAAAGATCAAACAATGCATTTTTGCTCACAGTCACTCATTGGGAGTCCTTGGACTCATGCTCCCTGAATAGCTTAGATTTACACTAAACCTCTTATTTTAAAAATTGGCAACGTTGGAGCTATAAAACACAAGCTTCTATTTCCATAGCTTAATGAAAACATCTCCCACACACTGTAATACATCTTATTCTTCTTCTGCCTAGCAGAGCATGCATTGTGGAGAGGTTGTGTGTGCACGACATTAAAAGTACAGACCTCACCATCGTCCTGGGGATGATGAGGAGGAACATTGCTCAGAGCCAAGCCCTGGCTTCCTGCACTTGGCTTCAGGTTTTAATTATCCACTGATAATTAAGGGTTCTTTCTTTGTGAAAAATAATTTCCCGTAGGTTGGGAGCCTGCAGGATTACCATGGTTGAGAAGCTAATCTTATTTCTACATCAGAGATTCTTTCACCTTGGCCATGTAGGATGGAAAATTCAGCTTTGCCCAAGTTCCAGAGTGCTCAAAGGTAAGGAGCTCAGGATTCCCAGAGCAGACTTGGAGATGAAGGCTTATGGGATTTATTGAGGTGATTCGTTGAAGATGTCCTTTCCCAGGGGAAAAGCAGTGAAGGAGGGGAGAGAAGCATGATAGAACAGGGGAGGAAGCCAAGCCAAGATGGGGTTTCAGGCAAGTCCTGTGGGGGGCACTGGAGGGTGAGTTGCACCTCAATGTTTTCCCAGCCTGAGACCAGGTTTTCATGCCCCCACCGGCAGTCACAGATTAAAAAGTGCCAAGAGGGAGTGTTGATTCCCAGATATATCAGGTCTCTATGCATGTGGGGCAAAGTAGGCTCCAGTAGCCCTAGGGCAAGCCTCCACAATGCAGGCACAAATAGATCAAAGTCAGGGTGGGGGCACACAAGAATGGTACAAGGGGGTCAGAACGGGCCAGACCTAACCTGATCCAGAGGGTTCCCTTTGGTGGCAGAAGGTAAGTTGGGAGGACTTGGCAGGGGGAGATTGTGCTCAGAGGGGCCAAGATGCTTGAAGCTCCCCTAGAGAGACCCACAGCTGGTTCTCTGCCTGGCCTAGGTTTTGCCTGAGCATGCAGAAACATCCAGGTATGTGGTTCCACACTGCCTCTGAACTGGCATATAGAGGGAGCTGGGGCAGCTATGCCTCAGGGTTGGGGGTGTTGGAGAGTATACTGGGAGGACCAGTTCTGCCAATCCTCTTTGGCTTCAGTTTCCCCCTATGTAGTGAGTTGGGACTAGACCAGAGCATCTGTCAAATCCTTAGAGTTGTTTCAGCAAAGCCCATCTTCCTATGTACCAAGGACAGACCATCCTTCCTCCATTTGTTTCAACCATGTTAACTTAGAGGCACTGAAAAGAGATTAAAAATTGGTAACTTCCCTGGGTGCTCAGGTGGCTCAGGTCATGATTTCACGGTTTATGAGTTCGAGCCCCACACTAGGCTCAGTGCTCAGTGCAGAGCCACTTGAGATCTTCTGTCTCCCTCCTTTTTCTGTCCCTACCCTGCTCATGCTCTCTCAAAAATAAATAAGTATTAAAAAAAAACCCCAAAAAGCTGTGCTATAGAGGCGCCTGGATGGCTTAGTCAATAAAGCATCTGACTCTTGATTTCGGCTCAGGTCATGATCACATGATCTCACTGCTGGTGAGTTCAAGCCCCATGTCAGGCTCTGTGCTTACAGCTCAGAGCCTGGGGCCTGCTTTGGATTCTGTGTCTCTTTCTCTCTCTGCCCCTCCCCTGCTTGCACTCTGTCATGTTCTCAAAAATAAATAAAACATTAAAAAATAATAATAAAAATAAAACTTAAAAAAAAAACCCACTGGTAACTGCCCTCAAATCAAAACTTACAGCGCAGGCAGCTTTAAGAAAACATGTGGTCGAGAAATGGGGATGGTATGGGCGCTGTGTGTCTATTTTGATAAGGACTAAGAAGTCTCAGGGGATGAATTTTGGCCACACTGATCTGCCTCAGAGTCCACACACGTGCTGCTGGAACAGCTCTGATTTGCTGGACTTCCATGTGGAGCAGTTTGGGGTCCATCGAGGCTGTTTCTGGGCTCATAACTGGTTTACCTGGGTCCCCACCAAGACTGCAGGGCTGGGGTAGCTGTGGGGGGCAATGTTCTTCCCTCAGCAACCTGCGGGGTTTGTGTGTTCCGTTCTCCAGGGGGAGGGAAAACCCTGTTTTCAATGATGGTGGCCTGATTAGTCTTCTTTCACTGCTGTAACAAGGTACTACAAATGTAAACAACACAAATATATTATAGTTTGCAATGGTTCTGTGGTCTGAAGTCTGACACCATATCGGTAGGCTTTTGGGAGGAATTTGTTCCTTGCTATTCAGGTGGTTGGCAAAATTCAATGCCTAATGGGACCAGGGTCCCTGTTTCCTTGCTGGCTGAGCTGGAGGCCACCCCTAGCTTCCATGCCACCCAGTGCCTTGGTTAGGGTCTCCCTTCCTCCCTCTTCTGGTCCAGCAATGATGGGTAAGTCCTTGTAATGCTTCGAATTTCTCTGACCCTCCTTCCATTCTCTTACCTCTCCAGCTTTCCTTTCTTGCTTGTGAGGACTCATGATTACATTTGGTCTACCTGGAGAGTCTCCCTATTTTAAGTTAAACTTAAGCCCATCTGCAAAGTCCATTTTGCCGTGTAACCTATTCACAGGTTGCAGGGATTAGGGCATGGATATTTTGGAGGGCTGTTACTCTGGTGACCACATGGCCATTCTGTCATCACATCTCCCCCTACCCTTGGTCTAGATTGAGACTTTTTCTTCAGTATTTGAGGTCAAATCTTTCTCTTGATCTTATTCATTCATTCATTCATTAATTCATCAGTCATTGATCAATCACCTGATTGGTTGCACACCATGTATTAAGCATTGAGGATGTGGACAGTAGTACGGCATGGACCCTGTCCTTGCTGAGGAGGATCACAGCAATGCAGGGCCTGGGTACTGACACTGTCAGTGCCCACCAAGATTCCCTTCACTGGGCCAGGGCACCAATGCCCCAGCTCTGGGAGTGTTGGCTGCTAAAAAATCACTGCTACTCTCTTTCTCTGGAAAATTGTCCTTGGACAAATGGGACTCAACCAAGCCCAGGATGTTATACAGGTCCCAGTGACCCTGGAAGTTAGTGACTGACTGATGGGGTACAAAATGCTGAGCCTCAGGAAGGGATGTACTTTGTGATGTGATTCATGCTCTAGAGTTTCCCAGATGTCAGGCTAAGACTAGACTTCTGCCTGCCCTGCATCCCACTAACCCTTTGTCCTGAGAACGGATACCCCAGAAAATCACTTTCTCAGTTGCTTCAGGGGATGCAGCCTAAGGTAGTAGTAACAGTAATAACTAATGTACGTACACACACACACACACACACACACACACACACACACTCACACATTCTATTTTTATAACAATGAAGAAATACATATGTCATGCTTTCCATAGGCCCATGCATCTATATCTCCCTGGAATATATTTCTAAGGTGTCCTTCAAGGCTAAAATGTAATTCAAGCAGGCAATAGGGTAAGTGCTTTACATCCTGCAGTATCTGGGACGGGTTAGCATTGAATTAAAAAGCAGAATGAAAAAGACTATTCTTCATGAACTTTGGCACACTTTGTAACAATGGGAAAGTGGAGGGAAAACATGAAAAATGAGAATAACATACTAATTGGCTCTTTGAATTTCATTTACAAAATGGCCTTCATAAATCCATTATGTGTCCTTGTGGCGAAGGGAGGAGGAGTTAAGAACATGGCCTTTGAGGTCCTACCATCTCACATTTGTGGCCTTCTTCTGCTAAAATCTAACTGTGTGATCTGAGGCAAGTTGCTTAAATTGCAACTTACACCCCTTAACGCAGGGTGTCCAATATGTCGGGAGCAGTTTTAAGGGCCTTGTGTACACCACTCACTTGACTAATTGCAATCATAAGTACAATACTTACCAGTAAGTATTACTATTTTACAGATGAGACACAGAGAGATTAACTTGCCTCGGGTCGTATAGCTAGCAAGTACTTGGGGTGAGATAAGGACTCGGGGTTTCTGGCCCTAAAGTTCTTAACTCCCATACTAAATTTCCCTGGCCCTCAGTTGTAGCAGAATTATTATTTATGACAGAGTTATTTTTGCACTAAAAGCAACCATATTAACAAAAGAAAAACCTGAAGAACAGTCTATTTTTATTAACTCAGAGGAAAGGCAAGTCATTCAATTCATGCTCAAATCTAATCAATAAGTCTGTATCTGTTTTCTATTGCTGTATAGCAAGTTCCTACAAACTTAAAAGAACACGTTTATTATCTCAGAGTTTCTGGTCATGGGTTAACAGGGTCCTTTGCTCATGATCTCACCTTGCTTAAATCAAGGAGTTAGCGGGGGCTGCAATCTCAGGTAAGGCTTGGGGTCCTCTTTCAGGTTTACTGGTTGTTAATGGAATTCAATTCCCAGTGGTTGTAAGCCTGAGACCCTCAGGTTCTTAATAGTTTAAAAAAAATGTTGATTTAAAAAAATGTTGATTTATTTTTGAGTGAGAGAGAGCACATACACACAAGTAGGGGAGGGACAGAGAGAGAAGGAACAGATTCTGTGCCAACAGCAGAGAGCCCAACACAGGGCTCGAACTTACAAACAGTGAGATCGTGACCTGAGCCAAAGTCGGCTGCCTAACCAACTGAGCCACTCAGGTGCTCCTGAAGCCTTTAGCTTCTAACGGGGGCCCTCCATTCCCTGACATGTGCGTCTGCACAACATGGCAGTTTGCTTCTTCAAAGACAACAATGGAAAGCCTCTGTTGCTTAAAATCGCTCTTGCTTCTTCCTTCTTTGATCTATAGATCCTCTTTTTATGGTACTCACCTGATTATGTAAGACATAGGATAACTTCCACTTTGATTAACTTAAAGTCAAGTGATTCGGAATCTTAATTACACACTAACAATCCCTTTAACCCTGCCATATAATGCAACCTGGTCAAAGAAGTGACATTCCACCATATTCACAGGTACTGATCACAGTCAAAGGGAGGAGATTATACAGGGTGTTTAAACCAGGGGGTGGGTATCTTGGGGGCATTTTAGAATTCTGCCTACTGCAAAGGCATTGGCTTCAAGGAAGAATGATTGAGAGATTTTAGAAGGATGGGGTCTAGTTGAAATCAAAGTGTGGTCCTCATGATTCTTGAGTACAACTATACAAGTGTTCTTTACATGGGGTCTGGGTATTGTTTCTTGGTCTCTGTTGCCACTTCAGAAAACTAAGACTGGATGATGGGCCAGACCTTTAGTCTCCATCAGATGCACAGTGGCCCTGGCAACGACCACAGGTAGGCCAGGCTCCAGTGGACACACCCACTTAGGCTCTGTGGCTTGACATCAAGGTTTGGACAGGCACTATAGATGGTCACCCACTCCTTCCTTCGGGATGGGGCATGTGGAATCAGGAATCTGGACAGGCTCCCAGATATCCAGAACTGTGGCTTTAGGGAAACATGGTGGGGAAATAAGCACCTGAAGAAAAGGAGAGGGTAATGATGATGTCACCTTAGTAGGGGCAGCATTTTTCATCATGGCATCAGCAAGGAGATATTGGCACATTAATTATTGTAAGGTCTGCTTTAAGCAAGGCTTGGTCACCTAAGCATTTTTTATTATCTGAGGTAAAAAGTCAAAGTAGAAAACTTAGTGAAATGTTTCACATCTTGGGAATTCAGTGAGCGTATCTAATAATGAGGAGAGGAGTAAGAAAGAAACAAAGGCAGTGGAGAAAAGATTTTTTACATTTACACAAATGACTTTCTTGCAGCTTGTCATGTAATGTAAAATTACTATACTTTTTCTGAATAGATAGGTTTGGTGATGAGAAGAATAGAATCCTAATAGTCTCATTGGCATCCATCCATCCATCCAACCACCCGTCCATCCTTTTATCCATTCATCCATAATTCAGTCATCTATTTACAGAAGAATCTCTATTAATGATCTCCTTGAGGAACAAGGCTTCCAGTTGATTCTCACATGAACCAAAAATTGAAAGACCTTATCTTGGTCTTTAAGTCATTTAAATTTAGTCTAAGAGATGAGACTGTGTCAAAGGCCTTTAGAGGAGTTAAGGTAAGAAAATGACTTTTGTGGGCTGCTTTTAGTCTGGGCTTCTTGGTGGAAGCAAATCTCTAGATGAAAAACTAATTATAATTCAATCATTTTTGTTCAGTATCATATAGAACAAGCTTCTAGGCAAATTCATATGCTGTCTCAACCCAAGAGGACATTGTTTAAATGCATTTAAGTATCTTCCCTTCTCTAACTTTTAGGGCCAACTTGCTTGTTCTTGCTGCTGTGTTCCCACAGTAGGCAGTATTTTTATTTCCAGGATCACACTGTGCACATCATGATGTAATTATGTACTTACAAGTGTGCCTCCTCCATTGAACTCTGAAATCCCTTGGGGTGAGGATGAGATTTTTCACATTTTATAATCAGGCCCATAGCACAGCATCTTGCACATGGTAGAAACTCAGTACAAGTTTCTTAAATGTTGACCTGGTCCAATGGAACAATAACTAGTCAACTGAGCAACAAGGAAAGATAAATTATCCCGAGTTTTTTTCTTTGCTTTTCCTCTAGGTCCAAACAAATAATTTCATTTCAGTTAAACCAGATATCATTTTCTTCCATTTTTATACCAAAGTACATTCCTGTAAAAATGAACAGATTCCTCTACCACATGGGTTGAGTCACATGATAGTTGTTTGATGGATGATCTGTCCAAGTGATTAAGAAAAAATTCTTATTCCCAATAATTAGTCTGGTGTCCTGGTGATAAAGCACTTACTACAACCTGACCAGCATTAACAAGTACAAAGAAAGAAGCCAACTCTTCCTTTCAATAAGACATAAAAGTTGTTTAAACTTCAATTTCAAATGCAATATTAATGTGGTTATTTAAATATTAATTGGTCTAAAAGCCTAGAGCCATGCGTGCACTCAATACTTCATAGCATTTGAGTCCTTCAGGGCTGAGGACTGAGCACATCTCCAGCAGGTGACCTTTCATCATGGCGGCCATCTGCAACCTGGAGTCCTGGTGTGCACACAGCTGCCAAGCTCAAAGGCACTTCCTGTGGGCTCAGAGCTGGAAGTCCTTCAGAGTGCTCCAGAGGCCTCTCTTCAGACACAGTCACCTGTCAGGAACCCATCAAAAGAATGGAAAGTGCAGATCCTGAGGGGTGGGCTTTTATTTTCTTTTATAAGAGCTTCTTTTGTTGAAATAACTCTAGAGCATAAATATATCATGTTCCCAGTTTTGAACCAAACCAAAGAGCATAATTTGTCCTCCCGCATATGGGAATTAATTACATTTCTACCACCTGACAAGCTGTAGACAGTACAGAAAAGAAATAACTCTTGGCTACCTGCATGAGGATTATCCATACCGAGAGGCATATTCTTTCCAGGCCTCCAGCCACGGAGATCTCTGTTAATTCTATGGTCCTCTATGTCCTTCACCAGGGACATGCATTATGGGGAATGGAATGAGGGGATCCACCTATGAGGTGGTTGGAAGCTGGGAGGCAGAGAGTTTTGCCTGATAGAGTTTCCCTTCTTTGCTGAAAGAAGGTCATCCTATGATTGAGCCCCAGATTTAATTTGCAAAAGTATGAATGATGAATTAATATTCAGTGCAACTGAACAAATATTTATTAAATGCTTGCTAACCATGATGCTAAATGTTAAAGGGGACATAAAATTTAAAAGTACACACTTCCTTACAAAGAGCTTGTGATCTAGTTGTGATGTAGTCATATATTCTAGGGGAACAGCTTTGTTGAATGAGTGAATGAGTAATGTGCTGAAATGAATGATGAGATTAATCATAAGGATCTGGGAAAGCTTTCAAAGAAACACACATTATAAGGTCTATCCCTAAAGGTTTCAATTCAGCAGGTCTGGGATAGGGTCAGAAACCTATATTCTCCTTAGGTTGTGATGATGGGAGGAGCGGGGAGGGGGTTAAGCATGGGTAACAGCCTTTCCATAATAACAACCATAATTGTCAGCAGTGGATGACAGTAAGCATTAATATCTCTTACGGGTCTACAGTTTGGCTGGGAACTTGATGATCTAGGCTGGGTTCAGCTGGAGAGTTCTGCTTTCTTGGCTGGGCTTACTTGCTTCTGGTGTCAGCTGGCTTTCACCTGCTATTGGTGGGGCTCAAAAAGGTGGCTCTGTCTCTTATTGCTGTTCTATAGATTGACTTGGGTGGCTTAGCTTCAGACTCTGTCAGCTCTTCATGCCCTCCTAGGCCCACTAGACTAATGGTGATGGTAGAGGCATAGGAGGGCACATGGAAACACACAAAGCCTCTTAAGGCCTCATCTCTGAACTGGCACAACACCTCTGTATTATTAAATTGCTTTAAACAAGTCACAAGGCCCAGCTTGAATGAAGTCAAGGGGTGGAGAATTTACTTCATCCCTCTAGAAAAAGTTTCTGCAAAGACCCATGACAGAAGCCAGAGGTCTTAGGAAGGATGAATAGTTGGTGAATGCACTCTTCCACATTTATTGCACTCAAGAGTCCATGGGGAAACTCCAGCAAGAGCACATGAATCTACACCAATTTTCAGTACAGGGTCTAGGGGCTGCTCAGAGGATGACCCACAGTTTTCCAGCTGAAAGATGGAGGCCCTAAGATAAGATGCAGCCCATTGTCCCTGTGAGCGGGGTAGATACCTGTGCCCCGGCTTGTGACCACTTAAACATCAGGGATGTCATTTTCTGGTCTGGAGAAATCCTCATTTGGAAAAATTGCTGTTTTACAATCCACACACTTGCCTTGGAAATTAGCCTTCCCCTCTGAATATCCATGAATATCCTCTTAGTTCAAAAATCTGTGACAGAGAAGTGGAATGTGGATCAGAAATTCTGCTTCTCAGGGCTATCCTTCGTTACAACCCTGGTCATGAGCTGCGGGTCTTCTTTCTCCCTGTATCATCTGCTTGCCTGGATGTTCTTTTTCAAATAAGTCTTTTATTTTTTTAAATAAAACACATTTTCTCTTTCAGAGAAATCTCTTAGATTCGCTTTGGTAACTTCCACTTTTTGGCTTCTGCTTTCCAAGCTCATGACCTTACACTTAAGTCTGGATGAGGTGCCCTTTTTCTCTTTTGAGAACTCTGAGCTGACTGTGGAATGCACTGAGCAATTGCACTGGTTTTTTAGGCATTCCCCTGCTCCTTCTCCAGCAGGACAAGCTACCATCATCAAGGTTGTAATCCCAACTCTTCTGCAAGTCCTTGTTTATCTGCCCCATCCACACGTTACCTCAATGATACCATACAACAAAGCTGATTTTTTTCTGCCTTTCACAAATGAAGACATTAAAGTTCAAGGGGGGGCTAAAGGGTTAGTCTAAGGTTGCAGAACTTTGAGTTAGGGAGCCAGTTGTCACACTCAGGTTTGACTCAGTTTCCCACTGTTGTCATACTATAACTCTACACTTCTGGCCGATTTTCAGCTTCCAGCACCTGCCACTCTGTGTCTGAAGACACTGTGTCCACTGACCCTATTCTGCAAGTATGGTGAGCAGGCCAGAAGAACCAAGAAGTTAACCCCCTGACCTCTTCACCTTGCACCTGCTTCTGAGGCACAACCCTCAACCACTGATTGACAAGAGTTGGGTGATAACTCTGAGAAGGCGCTGTCTACACCGCTTCCCAGATTAAGCTCCTATGAACCCTCAGTGGTAATTGACTTCCTAAGAAACCTTTTCTTGGCTGCTCTTCTTTCTGATATCACTTCCCTTCTCCCTGGCTAGTGCTTCTTGGGATCTTTCCTCAAATAAACTACTTGCCTTTAAATCTTTGTTTCAGGTATGCCTCTGAGAAAACCCCAAACCATAGCGAGAAGACTCTCCTTGGATTTTACAGAACCAGTAGCCATTTCTTCACCCCTGCAACTTCAGCAGAGCTGGCCTTAGAGATGCTAATCTCTGTACCCCCCATCCCTCCACTGAAAGCTCCCACCTCAGTCACACTTCACATGTTCTTGAAGGAGTCCCCTCTGTTCTGTACACCTGGAAGGACACCTAGGCTTGGACCAGTACTGTGAGCCGAGACCTGTGGTTATCACCTCCCGGGGACCACAAGGTAAAGTGATGAACAACCCTGCCTGCCTGTCCCTCCCCTGTTAGAGGCATCCCACACCTGTGTCCTCGCTGACTTGGGCTCTTCTGGAGAACAACCCTGTCTGGTTTCCCTCTTCCTCTGGGGCTTGTACGTAGCAGGCCCAATACACAGGAATTCAACTGAGTTCAAGCACACATCTCCTGTGCAGAGAGAACAGGAGCTCTGATTTTGACTCAGTCTAAAATTTTTAGTTGGCCAATACTCATTTCATGTTATTACTGTCAGTATGGAGAAAGAGGATTTTAATCATTTGGAATAGTGAGAATTGACCAGGGGGAATGGATCCCTCAGATTAAATTCAATCACTGAACAATAGAGTAATAATAAAAGAAGTGGCTATTATTATCCTTTGCTCCTAACAATCAACAGATTCAATGTAGATTTGTTGAATTAAATTAACACTAATGACTTACATTTATATACTGATTTTCAGTTTTCAAATGATTTCAATTCTCAATTTAAATAGAAAGAGCACTGGAGTACCAGCATCCTCATATTTGTCTCTTTAATATACAGAATAAAGAAGCTTTGAAAATAATTCTGCTTTGGGAAACATTTTGCCTGATTTGGTTTTCAAGCAATTTTTGTCACAGCCGTCTAAGTACCTCTGATAGAGTTTCCATTCTCACTGAAAATAATCAGTAGGAAGAAGGAATTTTCTCAACACAGTACATTTCTGTTTATTGTAACCCTTAATACATTTCCAAGTCATCCATCCGTGGTGAATGTTGCCAGAAGCAGGCCTATATGATCTTTGGCTTGTCACCCAGGTCCCTGGTCAGCTCTGTCCAGCTGCCTGCACCATGTCTCTCTGTCAAGGGTTTTCTCTGAGACCGTGGAAGATAGGAGGTTCTGGAATGTTTACATCTACAGCCCTTGGGGCCAGTGTTCAACCAATGACTAACAGGAGCTGATGTACAAATACCCAGCCCTGGCCCGCATATTCTATGCCATCTCCTGGATTCCCCAGTGAGATTGAGTTGAAGCCTCTCCCCATGGTGACTTGAAGAACCTACCATTTATTGGCTGCCTTCCCTTCCATATCTCATCCCCCTGCCTCTCCTTGCTTCCTAGAATCACCTCCCAAATAAGCTACTTGCACTCTGACCCTTGTCTCAGAATTGCTTTTGGAGAAACCCAACACAGAATTCCCCAAAGCACATCTTGCTAGAAGGGCACTGGGCAAACTCATCACAGCCAAGCCATAAGTCACCTAACAAGGTGTGACGCTGTCTGTTAATCCTTTGTTCAATTTTTGAGTTTATTACTGTCCACTGATTTCATTGCTCTCCTGGGCAGCTCTACTCCACTTGCCATTCTCATTCTGGTAATTATAGTGTAAAATTTTTAATTAAAAATAAAGAAGATAAACTTGTTTAGTAGCTTCAAAGTTGTCACTCTCAACTCTACACAGGGCAAGAGAGACACTGACTGGAGCAAGCCAGTTCAAGTTCAAGTTCTCCACTGAGAAATTTAGAAGGAGCTATATGGATGCTGTTTTCTCACCTGTACCAATGACATGGAAACATTTCATAGCCAGGTGTAATTATATATAATTTTTTGGTAAGATTCCAAGTGCTTGATAAATGTTGAAAACTCGGACCATCTTCTGGATGGAAGCTATCAACGCATGCAGTTTTATACAGAACTCATATGTCCTGTGATATTCTTAGATGACATGTAGTTTAAGTTTACAGGAGACAGTGTCATCTCCTCAAAAACATCTCTACCATCAACACGTCCCTTGGCCATTTTCAGATATGGAGAACTCATTATTTCCTGGGAGACCTAACTCCTTTTATTAATAACTACAGTGATTAGAAAGTTCTTCCTCTGACTGAACTACACTCTTTGTCCTGCACTTGTGGGTGGGGATTTTCTTAGAATAAAGTACGAAATAAATTGAATGTCTCATTCCTCATGGAGAATTTGAAATATTTAAAAATGTATTTAGTGTGCCTCTTCCTTAGCTCCCTCCCACCCCCAGTTTATTCAGCTGTCCTGAGTATGTTATGGTTTGGAGTCCATAGCATCCTTTTCACTATCCGTCACTCTCCCTCTCTGAGTGAGACGTCCGTTGGAAGCAACCTAGATGTCCAACAATTGAGGATTGCGATGTTTAAACTATTTTTTTAGTTTATTTATTTATTTTGAGAAAGAGAGAGAGAGAGCGCGAGCAGAGAAGGGGCAGAGAGAGAAGAAGAGAGAGAATCCCAAGCAGGCTCTGCATTGTTAGCACAGAGCCCAATGCAGGGCTTCATCTCATGAACCATGAGATCATGACCCAAGCTGAAATCTAGAATCGGATGCTTAGCAGACTGAGCCACCCAGGCTCCCCAGGGACTGGGATGTTTAAATAAATTATAGCATTAACACAATACTGTGCAGCCTTCATAATCATGTTTTGAAGAATATTTAGTAATATAAAAATGTTTGTGACTTATCAAGTTGTTGTATATGCAACAGAGCCCAATTTCATTAAAAAATATACACATAGAAGCAAAAGTTCAAGATATACTAAAATAACAAGAATGGTGCTACGCTGGTTTTGGATCTGTTTTGTGATTTCCCAAGTATTCTACAAAGAACATGTATTTATTTTTTAATCAGAAAAATGTTTATTTTTTAAAGAAAGAAACAAAATTTAAAAAGAGTGTAATGCTCATAGAAGCCATAGAGTTGCTAGGTATATTCTGATACTGCAGATTAGAGAAGAGCTGGGATCTCCCAATATGGATGCTTCATTTTCCAATTTCAGATGCGGGTTTTTGGCAGATGAATCTCGCTGTTCATTAGCGTTATACTTGCAATTTATCAGAGCCCCAGAGATTGTTTTCCCATTTGAATCACTGTATCTTTTGAATCTGGTAACTGGCATTGGGAGCAGCCTGTCACAGAAGCACAAGGTAGGGCAGGGAGAAGGGAGGGATGCCCAGGTCACTCTCCACGTGAGTAGCCTCAGGATGTTTCCATAGTGTAGTGATTATCATGTCCACTGGACACAGAAGTGACCTGCAGAGGGGCTGGACTGGCTGGAGGGAGGCCATGCACTGACAGCTGCCAGCCTGTTTGATAGCCACCCCACCTTGAGGTCCTACAAGCTGTAAGATGCAGTAACACTGGTTGGTGAAAATGAATAGAACCCTATTTAGCAGCTCTGCGAGGCGCTGGGTCCTGGAGATGATGGGCACCTTAGCAGCCTGTGAAAAGAATATAAACGGCTCTGTGTGCAAAGTGCAGCCCTCTGAGGAGGACCCTGCCGCCCCTCCAGGCTATCATTTCTGCCATTTCTTCCTAAGTAAAGGCCTCTGGGTATCAAAGCCTTGGAGAAAATGCAACACACGCATTTCTCACTCTCTCCTTCTGAGAGTTCTTTAGGTCCCTGGAGTTATTGGGCAGGCCGAGAAAGGGTCATTGGAGGAGGCAGATGAAACCTTGCATGGAGGCTGAGGAGGGGCGCCTGGGTGGCTCAGTCACTTAAGTGGCTCACTTGGGCTCAGGTTGTGATCTCACGGTTTGTGAGTTTGAGCCCTGCATCGGTTTGTGAGTTCGAGCCCTGCATCGGGCTTTGTGTAAGAGCTTGGAGCCTGCTTTGGATTCTGTGTGTGTCTCTCTGTCCCTCCCTTGCTTGTGTGCTTTCTCTCTCTCTCAAAAATGAATAAACACTAAAAAAATTTTATTTTAATTTAAAACATTTAAGGAGGCAGAGGAACAGCCAGCTTCATGGAGCTTGCAAGTGAGGGAAATTCACAGAGAGGAGGTGGGAACTGTTTCCTCAGACACAGCAGATAGGTGCTGAAGCAGAATCAGCAGCTCCCAGACCATTTCTTAGTGTCTTCTCTGCAGAGGTGGATTCTCCTTTTTGGGAATAAAACCTTGATTTAATTTCTGTCCTTTCTTTCTGAGGGCATATTGGCTGGACTATACCAATGATTCATTTAACTTTTCTTTTCTTTTTTTTTTAACTAAAAATTTGTTTGTTTTGAGAGAGAGAGAGCAAGCAAGCAGGGGAGAGAGGGAGGCAGAGAGAGGGAGAGAGAATCCCAAGTAGGCTCTGCCTGTTAGCACAGAGCCCAATGTGGGGCTCAAACTCACAAACCATGAAATCATTACCTAAGTCGAAATCAAGTAGGACGCTTAACTGACTGAGCCACCCAGCACCCCCCCTTTTAAAACGTATCATTCAAAAAGATAATCCAAAGTATACTCCTCTAGATTTGTAAGACTCATGAAGTAAATAGAAGCTCAGTACATCGATGCTTTGTTTCCTGACACCTAATGCACTTAACAGACCGATACTCTTTGTTCTTTCTTTGCAGTGTGGATGGACATACCTTCTAGGAGGAATAACCCAGAATGTTGACCTGATGATGGTTCTGCTTGTTAACAATCTTTTCTCTACTTAAGTCTGCATTCTTCCAACTGTGAGTCTCTTAAGCTAACTAAAGTAACATTGAAAAAAAAAATTAGATCTTATGTTATAGGAAAGTGTAGCTTAGTAGTAGTTTGGATAATTTTAAGCAAACATAGCAGTGCTTGGCTAGGATGATCCCTGGGGTTAACATAAATCAATCTCCACATGTTTAAATTGTTTGCAAGTTTCATCAGGAAAGCAGGGTTTGATTTGCTATGTAAGAAGTTAGAGCACATGGGTCTAGCTCAGCAGTGTTCATTATGACTCTCTGTTAACATGTCTTATTTGTCAAGAGATACCGAATGGTGCACTCAGTGTCGGTGTGGGGTGCTCATAAGCACAAAAACAATAAAAAAAAAAGATGACGTCCTTGCTTTCATAAAGCTACGGCTGCAACGTGAGTTGCCCCTCTTTTTGGCTTTTTGCGGTTGATTTTATCCAGCGAGAATCCAAACAGCTCATTTCCACCTTTCAATTCAATATCCTCAGCGAGAGTGGATGGGAAACTTTGCCAAGGCTCTCTCTTCTTCACCTCTGCCTTTTCTCTTGGCTCTCTGTTCTTTCAGACCTCAAGTTTCCTTATGGTCTTCTCACAAACCCACTACTGTTTCCTGCTGCTAGGCCCCACACCTTGTCCCTTTGCTTCCATCCTGAGCTGAGGCTCCAACAAGATGGGCCAAGTCTAGGGTGCATGTGCGCGCATGAGTGCATGTGTTTCTAAGTGTGTGTGCCCGCCCGGCAAGTACAGATCGGTTTGTACTTACGTAGTTCGAGGCCAGGTCCGGGTGCAGGTAATCAATCCCTGTGAAAAGAGCACCACAGGATGAAAGGTTAATACCTGCCACTGTGTCCTCAGGAAAGTTGCTCAAGAAAGTGCCCTCCTGGAGGGGCTGGAGCCAGGAGAGCTGGGCCAGGTGCCTTAGCCCCAGGCTTGAGTTTCCATTCTTGAGTGAGGGTGTGGCGCACCCACCAGATGCGTCAGAGAAGTGAAGCCAGTTAGAGCTGCAGCCCCAGGATGGGACTTTTGACATAAATGTCAGTACTAAGGGGCTTAGAGGCTGCAAGATGGATGGCTCATCAGAGCAGTGATCAAGGTTGTGAAAATCCTGACATTTCCAAAACACCAGCAGACATTTCTTTTGAAATGAAACTCGCCCTGGGGAGGAAAAACGATTATTATTTAACAGGATACAGACAGCAATGGATTAGGGGAGCATTCTCTGGCATGGAAATAATAAAAGGAACACAGCTTGGCGGGCAAGGCGATTAAGCAGAGGGCAAATGGTTTCAGGTGAAGTGTCCTGGGTGGGAGCTGATGCTTGTCCCTGCAGGCTTTCCAGGAGAAACCCCTCAGGCTTTCCAGGAAGTCTGAGACATCAGCCTCCCTGCAGGAGCCCTGCGCTTTCTCCTGGAAGTGGCCTATCTTGTTGCCCAAGATTCCTTACAACGGTAGAATTATGAGCACCACTGCATTCCATCGCAGGTGAACCTCAGACAGCTGGCGGAAATTCAAGGCTGCACTGGAACTCTATCCAGGTCTGCAGAGCCATAGCGGGTATACCTGAGCATCCGGCCCTTTGCAACACTGGCCAAGTTCCTGCACCACCTGACATAATGGTCAGGAAGGTAGGTTTTGGAGTCAAAGACCCAAGCTTGGATCTCAACGGCATCGCCAGCTGGCCTCAGGACTTCAGGCAAAGTGCTTGGCCTCTATGAGCTTGTTTTCTTCTCCACCAAGTGGGGGTGTGATCAGGGCGGTGCACTTAGCTCATCGGCATTCAATAATTCTGTTGGGTTTGCCCTATTGAAAGCTAAAGGTATCGCTCCAGTGCCTCTGATAGGGGGCAGCTTCACTGTGAGCACACTAAGGCCTGGCTGCTATTAAAATTTTGCCCCACAAAAAAGAACCAGTATCAGGATGTTTACCTCAAAAAAGAAATCTTCCTTCACTTTTTCTGGTTATACAAGAAATTTCTGGACTAGAAGTCGCTGTTCTACAGAACATATGTTACATTTTGCTGCTGATATTTTGATATGCGAAGGGTGTCAAATGGCTGCTTCCTATAGTGTGAGAGAGTATAGCCTATCACTTCTTACCCACCATCCTCCTCCTCCTCCTCCCCCCACCCTGACTCAAGGATTGTGGAAGGACGGGGGTCAGAAGATTCAAAGACTACGGGTGCCTGGGTGGCTCAGTTAGGTAAGTGTCCTACTTCAGCTCAGGTCATGATCTCATGGTCAGTGAGTTTGAGTCCCACATCGGGTTCTACATTGTCAGTGTGGAGCCTCCTTGGGATTCTGTTTCTCCCTTTCTCTCTGCCCCTCCCTGACTTGTGTGCTATCTCTTTCTCTCTCAAAATTAATAAATAAACTTTTTTTTTTAAAAAAAAGAAGATTTGAAGATTTGAAAGGTTGCAAGCCCTCTTCATGGACCCTAATTCAGAAATGGTCCATTTCGGCTGTGGGATGGGTTGGGGATGAGCACAGGCTATGGAGACCAGCAGATCCAATTATCCTCTAGGCTCAGACACTATAAATGTGAGGCTTCGCCAAGTGACATAATCTTCCTGAGCCTCAGTTTCCTCATCTTTAAAACAGGGATATTATTTATCTTGCAAAGCAGTATTGAAGATGAGAGCCAATTCATTGGAAGGGTTCAGCATGTAGTAAACATTCAATAAGTTATATTTATTATCATCACCATTAATATCATCACCCACCACATCATTAGAGTCAAGTGGATAATGCAGAAGAGCAGAAATATTTTTAAAAATCTACTTGGTCTTAGAATGTTGTGTTGAAATAAAATTGTTGTATATATTTAATAAAATTGGTTATGTTTTGGGAACTCAATGTCATGCAAAATATTTTGTAACATATAGATATGTTAAAAACAGACATGCACACAGAGAATATTTTTTCCTAGCAGGGAGTTGTTTTTTGGCATAATTATACTTTTTATTTTTATTAAAATTTTTTTTTAATGTTTTATTTATTTTTGATACAGAGAGAGACGGAGCATGAGAGGGAGAGGGGCAGAGAGAGAAGGAGACACAGAATCTGAAGCAGGCTCCAGGCTCTGAGCTAGCTGTCAGCACAGAGCCTGACACGGTGCTCGAACCCACGAATGTGAGATCTGACCTGAGCTGAAGCCAGAGGTGGAGGCTTAACCGACTGAGCCACCCAGGCACCCCATAATTATACTTTTTAAACTTATTTCTTTAGCAATCTCTACATCTAACGTGGGGCTCACTTAAGACCCTGAGATCAAGAGTCTCATGCTCTACTGATTGAGCCAGCCAGGTGCCCTGGCATATTGTCCTTCTATTCATGCTCATTCTGTGTAAGAAGATCCTGGTGCATGTATATACACACCTAAGCCTCGGGAAAGCAAGCTACAAGCCCCCCGCCCCAGACACTCTGAGGCAGAAGCATCCAGTACACACAGTCCCAGGTGATACACCCTCCCAACAAATGGCTGACTTTAGACACCTGGGTATTTCCCTTGAGTGGGTGCACCGTTCCTGGAAGTGCTGCAATACCAGGTTGAGGCACGGAATGGATGGAGTGAGCTCCTATTCCATGCAAGGAGTCAGTTTTTATTTATTTTTATTAAAAAAATTTTTTTAAGTTTACTTATTTTGAGAGAGAGACAGAGAGAGTGAGCAGAGTAGGGGTAGTGAGAGAGGGAGAGAGAGAATCCCAACCAGGCTCCGAACTGTCAGTGCAAAGGCCAATGCAGGGATCAAACTCACAAACCATGAGATCATGACCTGAGCCAAAACCGAGTAGGACATTTAATAAACTGAGTCATGCAGGGAGTCAGTTTCTAAAACATATTCTATGTTCTGATAATGCAAGTTGTCTGGGACAGAAATTTTCTGGGAAATAGTAGTCTATTCTCTGTGAAAGGAAAATATCAAGACAAAGAGATAATTTGAGAACTGAAAGAAGTTAAAATTAAAATAAGATAAATTTTGCCTAATTAAAATAAAGAAATTTAAATTAGGTTAAAGGGAAGACTGAGTGTTAAGTTAGAATAGACACAGACTTTGGTTTAAGAAAGAAGAGATTATCGATAGAACCATGAGGGATGACAGACAAGATTCAAAAAAGAAATAATAAACTAAATGAAGCATGAAAATAATGGCCTGGTAGTTAAATAATATTTTAATATTTTTGTATACTTGAATATCTTTTCAGATGGAATGTACTGATACATGTTCTTAATCAGCTTATTTATTTTTTATTTCTTGTATTATTAATATATTCATTTTTATTCTTCACTCATTGGTTTATTTCCAGCAGTGAATGCCAGGTATTATGTAGGTCCTGGAAAAACATAGACTGTGTAGACACAGAACCTGAGCTGTTCAACTATATATGGCTCCCAGTCTACAGGGGGTGCAGGAGGGGGACCAGCTCATTGCCAGCCAATCAGTGGTATGCAAATGACAATTACTTGGTTATATTTTACATTAGTATCCTGTCATCAGTTTTAGTCTTTTCAGAAAGGCTAATCTACATAATCCAAATTCTCAGGAAACTCTGATGGTACTGGAGACCTCAGGGAATTACTAAGATGCTCCATGTACATATTCCTAGTTACAATTCCTAGTTAGTAGTTTGGTTGAGACATAAAACAATACTGTACACCTTCTTTGGAGGTAGGTGTGTTTTCTCCTCTTTAATCTGAGTGGATTATGACTGCTTCTACCAATAAGATGTTGCATGACTTTCAAGGTGAGGTCAGAAAAGATTGGTCATCTTCAACCCATCTCCTTTAGACAATTGTCCACTTGGGGGAAGTCAGCTGCCATGGAAGAAGCCCATATGAAGGCTTGTGGTGCGAAAGACTCAGCTGAGCTACAGCAGCCAACATCAATGGCCAGCTATGAAAATGAGCCATGAACGTCCACCCTAGTTGAGTTGAGCCTTTAGATGACTGCAGCCCAGCCAACATCTGGCCACATCTGTATGAGAAGTGCCCAGACTGGCTCTTCCTGAGTTCCTGTGCCACAGAATCATGAGCAAAATAGAGTTAATTTAAGTTGCTAAAAGTTGGAGTCATTCGTTACACAAAAATAATGACTGGAACAGATACCCCAATGGCCCTTCTGAGACCATGACCCAAGTTAGGAGAGAAAGCATTGCTTTCCTATGTGATGCAGAAATATAACTCTCTTGGGAAGATGTGGCTGACCACCTGGTCCTGAAGCTGGGACCTCCACTTAAAAGGATGAGATCTCACTCACAAAGACCCACCAGGGGGCAGAGTAAAGGGGTGAGCTTCAAGCACTGAAGACAGTGGTTAAGGTCAGTTTGGGTAATTTTTTGCCTCCCTAAACCTTAGTTTCTTCATCTGCAAAATGTGGATAATAGTATGAATCTTAGAGGATAATTGTGACTGTGTTTCTAAATTGTCAGGCAGTGCTTAGTACGTAGTGAGTACTCAGGAATGTTAGTTTTCCATTGTTACTTCAGCTTGAAGTTCTCTCTGACCCTGCCTCCCTGGCCTTCAGTCTTACTTCCTTGGTTCCGTCTGATGTTGGCTAACCATCTTGGCTCATGCCTTTGCTGACCATCTTTGACCTTGATAGCCTGCACCTGTCCTGAACTGTGCAGGTGCTGGGTGGTGGTTCCTATCCATCTCCATGTCTTGTTATGGCCACATCCTTTCAGCTCAAGTTCCCAACATGAGACAACTCTATTTACAACAAAAAGGATGAGTTTTATCATTAAGCAGGGTCCTTGTTGACATCAACATGCCTGGAACATCAGAGCAAACACTTAAGAAATTTTTTCTGCCCCTTTGAGCAACAGATAACCATGAAGATACTCTCCTACTGATATTTATTGTATGGAAATGACATTAAGTTGCACCTAAATGAAAGTAGCAGACATATTTTTTTTAGTGTTTATTTGTTTATTTTGAGAGAGAGCGTGAGAGAGCACAAGCAGGGGAGGCACAGAGACAAAGGGAGAGAAAGAATCCCAAGCAGTCTCCGTGCTATCAGCACAGAGCCTGACACAGCACTTGATCCCATGACCATGAGATCATGACCTGAGCTGAAATCAAGAGTCAATGCCTAACTGACTAAGCCACTCAGGCACCTGAAAGCAGATATTTATTGAGGATGTATTGAGTCATTGGATTTGGCAGAGAGGATGTTGGCCCCGTTCTGAGTTGTGCAACCAGAGAGCGTACGTGGCTATTAAAACTGGGCTGTCTATATAGATTGACTCTTCCACATGCAGATAATCAAATTATTTCCCATAAAGTCCAAAATAAAGAGCCAATGATTATAAAAGATGATGTTTTTTTCTTATGTATGAAGGTCAGTATCTGTGTCTATCTTTATCTTGTTTGGGAATGGTATCTTGCTAAGCAAATATTTGGGAAATGATCCCATACCATTCACAGATGCTCCCAGCCCCACCATAAGGCTTCCCTTTCTAGGTGTTAGGGCAGAGATACCCAGTGACACAATGTAAGGCTGCTAAGCATTGTCCTTGTTGTGTGCGAGGCCACTCATGTTCCAGATGTGCTTGTCTTGCTATTCAACAGCAGATTTGGAGACTCCGCTTGGAGAAGGCTTGGTAGTCCTTCTCTTCTTCAGTTAACACACTGAATAAGCATGTGCTGAATTAAAGACAGCCACAAATCCTTTTTTTCTCTCCATAGCCAGGATGTGGAACCTATTCCCCCTCCTCTGGAATCTGGCACTGAGGCCATTCATCCAATAAAAGTGATGGTGTGCTCATGTCCAGCCTACAGGTGTGTCTTGGCAGCTTCTGCTTCTCTTTTCTTAAAATGAACATTGGGTCTCTGAGCCATCTTTAAGAAATTCAGCCACCTGCTGGGGAGACCACGAGGAGAGGACAGGTCCTGGCACTACGTGGAGTGGAAGGGTGGCCGAGCCATTTGAGCATCCCAGTCAAGCCTCCAGTTGATATTGGCCCCAGTTGCACTCTGACTCTAGCTGCATGAGAGACCTCAGAGAGACCAATAACAGAACTTTCCAGCTGAGCCAGGTCAACCCACAGAACTGTGAGAGAGAACACCATGGTGGTTGTGTTAAGCCACTCCGTTTTGGGGTGGTTTTTCTGCAGCAGTAGATGACCAAAAGAGTGGAGAAGTTAGGAGTTTAAATGGGGGGGCAGAAAGTTCAGTTATGGGGGGATTCCCAAAGGCTACTAAATCAGAAGAAATAAAATCAAACAGTAAACTCTTCTGAGGCCTTGTTTCTAATGTTTTTTAATGTTTATTTATTTTTGAGAGACAGAGCACGAGTGGGGGAGGGGCAGAGAGGGAGGGAGACACAGAATCCAAAGCAGGCTCCAGGCTCTGAGTTGTCAGCATGGAGCCTGATGCAGGGCTCAAACTCATGAACCATTGGATCATGACATGAGATGAAGTCAGATGCTCAACCAACTGAGCCACTCAGGTGCCCTGAGACTTTCTTTCTTTCCTGAAGCCAGGAAAGATGGATCAGAGGCAGGGCTCATTCTCCCCCTTTCTTCCAGTCAACGGGGCTGCAGTTAAAGAATCCTGACATGGACATCACGGGCTGTTGGAAGATTTGCAGGAGCAATGTGCCTGTCTGTGGCTACTGCAGTGCCACTTTTGGGTGCTCCTCTTATCCCCTAGATGCTGTGTGATGACAACATTTCCTAGGGAGACTTCCCCCAAATGTAGATGCATCTTTCTCCCAGGTGAGCTGGCTCAGCCACTTTTGATTTCCAAAGCATTAGGAAGGAAGAAACAGTCATAAGCTCCCAACATCCAAGTTCACACACATACTCTTTCCTGCAGAGCTCCTTTCTTCTTGTGAAAGCCCTCAGCCACCAGAGAAAGCTTTTACATCCACTTCAAAACCTCTCACACATCAGAAAACATGGAGGCATTGTTTTCATGTGGGTATTTAAGGAGCCTATGCAAAGACAGCACCAATTCTAAGTGTGCTGGCTCCCTTTGTTTCACCATTAATTTGACTTCAAAGGCTTGCTTTGGAGAGCATCGTGTTCTTTGAGGACCTTCAGAAGGGAAAAGCTCCATTGTTTCATCTCTGTATAGGCTTTCTGTGTAATTGCATCAATATAGCACAGTGGCACAGCGGAGCTTTCCCTGGAAGATCCAGGCGGCTGATGAAGGGCAAGAGTATCTCCCCAGTGAGATGACTGCATGGCAGAGATTCTCTGGAATCTTGGCAGAGCCAAGGACATGTGTAGTTAGAAAAACACCAATTCATCAAACCATTGGTTTTTGTATCAAAAACTATAAGAAATAGTTTGGCAGAAATTTGGGGTAGAATAACATATTATAGGGGGCATATGTAATAAAATGTTATCAAAGTCTGCTTTACAAGGGCTCATTCTGAAAGTAGCAATAAAGTCAAAATTTCTCCAGACTCCAATCCTGCTACCAGAAAGCTATTTCGTGGATGCAGAACCATGCCGTGTAATAGAAATTTCTGTGATGATAGAAATAAAGTTGAATTGAATATCAGCAGCTGCTCGCTAGTCCCTTGTGGTCACTGGGGACTTGAAATGAGGCTAGGGTGATTGAGGAATTGAATTTTTAATTTTATTTATCTTTAATTAATTAAAACGTCAGTGTAAATTGCCACACAGGGCTAGTGACTATTGCACTAGACTGTGGATCTGGAGAAATAGATGATAAATACAAATGAGTTTAGAAGATGATTGGAGAGAAGGTATAAGCAGTGGCTCAACAAGAAATTACAGGTCAGTGATAGTCAGTTTTCCTTCATTCTTTTTGTTTTAAATTTATTAATCCAATCAATATTTGTTAAAGACTTTCTCAAGTTTGAGGACCACTGAGGAAGGGGAGGAAGGGGAGGATTTTGCCACAGTGTAGATGGTAGTTGGGTCCAGCTTGAGCTATCCTGCCCTTGCCTAGCATCTCCAAAACAGTGAATCTTTAAAAAAATTTTTTTAACACTTATTTATTTCTGAGAGAGACAGAGAAAGCAAGTAGGGGAGACAGAGGATCTGAAACAGGCTCCACCTTGTGAGTGCAGAGCTCAGTGCAGGGCTCAAACTCATGATCTCTGAGATCATGACCTGAGTGGAAATCAAGAATCGGACGCTTAACTGACTGATCCAGCCAGGCACCCCCTAACAATAAATCTTTTATATTCCAAAGGCATGTAAAGACACATTGCTTCCAAATGATGCAAAAGCTTTGAAATACTCACCGTCATCCATAATTCCAATGGTAACACCTTTCCCTGTGTATCCCAGTTCCCAAGCTTCTGCCACATTCAAATCAAGGCCAGGAGTGCCATCAGCTTGCCCTGTGTTGATCTGGTTCAGAAATTCCAAAGCAGAGAATCTTATTAGTTTTGTGCAGTAAAGCCCCTGTCTAAATGTTTGCAGCCATCTGGTATTCCAGGGTTAGCTCAAAGGCCAAGTCTTCCATGAAACCATACTTCTGGTTGTTTCCCCATCTACCTCTTCCAGGCTTCTCCCTCCATTTTTAAAAAATATACACAATTGATGTTTTCTATGTTGTATAAATATGCCAACACAGTGTCAATCCCTCCATCTCAAAAAATTTTTAAATGTTTATTCATTTTTTTGAGTGAGAGAGACAGAGTGCAAGTGGGGGAGGGGCAGAGAGCAGGAGACACAGAATCCAAAGCAGGGTCCAGGCTCCAAGATGTCAGCACAGAGCCTGATGCTGGACTTGAACTCACGAATTGGGAGATCATGACCTAAGCCTAAGTCAGACACTTAACCAACTAAGCCTCCCAGGTGCTCAGTCTTTCCATCTCTTATGACTGGATTGCTGTCTTTAAACTCCAATTTGGAATTAAGTGCTCACTCTTGGAGTATTTATTTATATCTCATGTTTTGAATTTAGCACATATTGTCTTGGATTATTCTTATTTGAATGTGATTTCCTTGCTCAATAACAATATACTTTGCAAGAGGGAGCATGTCCTATTTACCTTTAATTTCAGTACTGCCACACCAAATCTTGCTTTAAAATGTTTGAGGAACTGATTAAAGATAGTTGGCTCACTTTTAGTGTTCACTCTAATGGGGGAAAACATCTTTTCCCTAAAAAATTTAAAAAAAGGGAAACAGGAATTCCATATAAATATGTTCACTGCCCTCTTTTCGGGGATCTTTGTCCTGTGCAGATTTTCTCAAAGGTGTGTTGTGAAAACAATGAAGGCAGAACTTATATTGGCAGAAGCCCACAGTGACCCGTGGCTAAAACACTGTGTGGATGCCATTAATATTTTTTGTAAAAATGACTAATCTTCCAGGCACAAGTTAAGATTACACTCTCTATTACGTTGCAAGTTAGTAGAATGTCCACGTGACTGGTTTGGGCCAATGGAATGTGAGCTCCTGTGCCATTTGTCATATCCAGGCAGAAGCCTTAAGGAGCCAGTGTGTGACATGCTCTTTCCTTTTTCTGGGGTGCTTTTGAAAGCAGGGGTTGGGCGGGAGCTGAGATGGAGCCTGGGTCCATAAGAATTATGAAGTGTTGGATGTATAGCATGAGTGAGCAACAAGCCTCAACTTGTTAAGCTAGTGTGATTTTGGGGTTGATTGTGAGTGTAAGCCTAACCTGATTAACACACATAAGCCTTTTACACTTGCCCAGATCAGATTTGTAGGATTCCATGATAAAAAGTCAAGGTCCAGGCAAGCTGTGAAGACTCAAGAGGTAAGTTGTGATGCATTTCTATAAATGTATCAGTCCACAAGGCTATAGTTTAGTCTTCTCTCTTGCTTGTCATCTTTTGATCTTAAATAAGGTAAAGCATCACTCATATTTTAAAATTACTCACTCCTTTCCCCTCAAGATGGCCTGCAGGTAGATTGGTTTAGAGGCTTTGAGTCTCTTTTAAATATAACCCAACTTGTCCAAATAGGTCACGGAGGACTACTGATGAGCCAGAAAATATTCACCTCAGATTGGGCTTCCAGATCTTGAATCCTGCATGAGTGAAGCCCCATGGATGTGACTTCTTGCCATTATTTTAGGAGGAACTAATGGATGCTACTTTCATTGTTTTGGTCTTTAAGCTTTCTTGCTTGTCTCTTGTGAAGTCACCTGATTCTTTCTATTATGCCTGTGGTTTCATTATGTCCTCCCATCACTCTGCCTGTTGAAGCCCTCTGCCTGTTGAAACCCTTGGATTACTCCTCCCAGACCTTTGACTCAGCTTCTACATGATTTTGCAAGTCTCCCCTCATGCATTGGTGTGCTTTTTCAGAGTCTGGGGCAATCTAATCAGCATTGAATAGTTGTTTTGACCCTAAGAGATCCTGGCTATTTAGCAGTTCCAGAAGAAAGCAGATTAGGGAACATGATGTATGGGTGGTGATAGAAAAATCAATATGTATCAGAGGGGACAGAGAGGTTCATGGAGTCAGATGCTGGCTGAGATCCCATAGAATAATGAGGAGATAGAAATGCATCTATTATCCAAAGCCTCAAGGTGGGAAATGTTAAGAATAATATGGAGATGCTTACCAGATACCACTGCTTTGTAAAAAGAGGATCATTCATGTTGATGTCAATCTCATTGATGTCTCTATACCCCCGCTTCTTTCTGTCAAATCCTTCCTGCTGCAAGGCCATCTTTACCTGAAATGACATATTGACAGAAGACCTGAATATCAACCTGAACACCTTCTTCTGGAATTCATTTCCATGAATTCAAATTCCTTTTGTACATAAGGTGTTTTCTTTTATGAAGAAGCCAAGTTCATCTGCTGTACACTCTACTCTCTGTGATTATATTCTAAAAGTATTTGCTTCTGTCCATGCTGAATAAATTGGCCTTGGTGATGCCTCAGAATGAGTTTCCCTAAAATAAGAATTCGATAGAGAAAAGTACTCTCAAGGAAGAAAAGGTGGTAGGGGCTGTTGAGGGAAATAAAACAAAGCAACACAATACTTCCATTAAGTGAAGAAGATTGATGTGGATTCAGGGAGGGAGAGAATGAAAACTGCATGGACCATTTTTCTGGAGGGCTTTCTAGCCTTTACGTTTGTTGACAGGGCTGGGCTATCACACCTGGGAATCAGTCAAAACCAAAACCAAAATCAAAATCGAACAAAAGAAAACCTGCCTGGAGAGCCAGCTAGTTCACAGCAAAGCTCTAGAAGATAAGTGAGGGATCTTTGAAAATAAACGGATAGTGTTGCTGTCCTGGAAATGACAATACTTCAATTTTTGGAAAGTCAGACAGAACCCCAAGCCCTTGGGTGGAAATGAAACTTAGGTGCTAAATTGTTCAAGCAGGCTCCTGGCAACAGCTAGACTTTGTCCCATTAATGAAACTTTCCTTCACTTGGGCAATAGTGAATTTATCATCCAGTAGCTGTGGCCAGTTTCTGAACAGCTATGAACTATGCAAATGTAGAAAAGGGTGACGGCTGACTACATGTTTTTAAAATTACATTTTGCTGCCCAATATTTATTTCTTCCTTTCCCAAATATCCTCAGTATATTTGGGGGATTACCAGGAGTCCGCTAGGTTCTGCCTTGGTGGGAGTGAAATTTGAGACACCTGTCAGCTACAAAGAAATTGCAGGCTCTCTCTGCCTCAGAAGTGCCTACGTGGGTATGGGTTTGCATCTTGGGAAAGCAATGTGAGGGGATAAGGAGGTTTTGAAGGCTATTTATTTCATAGATTCACTCACCACACTTGCCCTGTAAAATGTTCTTGCCACAGTTCCACAACCCGGCCCTGGAGCTCCCCCAAGACAAATCTTGTGACCTCGCACTGATTGGGAGCTCCCCATACCATTCCAAGAAATTCTCTTTTGCTTAAGCAATCTAGAATCGATTTCTGTTGCTTGCACTTGAAAATTCTGGTTGGCACCAGGGAAGACAAAAGGACCCATGTCAACAGTGATGGTAGGGAGGGAAAAATGAAAGGATCACAAACCTCCCTGAAATGTGCAGGAACACTGTAGGAGAGTGGCTTTTCACTTTCTTCTACACACTGACACAGGAAACCTGTGGGCTCATTTGCCAGAAAATCTTTAATTCTACCAGAAGCTCTGTATGTGTAGAAAAGAAGTGGTAAGTGTGGCATTTGCTCTGTTCTTTGGAGGTATTCCAACAACAGATATACACTTTGGCATGTAGAAAATATTTGGAATCATGGGATGGATGTGTTTTCTTTTTTTTTATTTTAATTTTTTTATATTAGAGAGAGAGCACTTATTAGTGGGGAGAACACTAGAGGGAGAGAGAGAGAAAGAATCCCAAGCAGGCTTCATGCTCAGCACAGAGCCCAATGTGAGGCTTGATCCATGACCCTGGGATCATCACCTGAACCGAGATCAAGAGTCAGAAGCTCAAAGACTGAGTTACCCAGGAGTCTCACAGATGGATAGTTTTATAATGGCAAACATCTAGACACAACTAGTATCCATCAAATAGAGAGAAATTATGATTCAAATATACATATGCCTATGTGTATATGATATGCATTTAATATATTTTATATATGCGTATATGTATATGGTGCATTTTATACATATACTTTAAATATGTATGTACGTTCATATATGTATATGACATGTATTTTATATTTATATATATTATATATATCCATATATATGTATCTTCTGAGAAGCAGATGCCAAGATGAGATTAAATATGCAAGGTTTTTATTAGGAGAGAAAATGCAAGACACTGCTATGCAAGCATGACCTTGTAAAAGAGATCACAAACAAGGTTGGACAAAAGTGTCCTCAACTGCCCCATAGTGTAAGGAACATGTGGCAAGTCTGCTCGTGCTCCAAGGTCAGCTTTCAGAGGAACCCTGTGCCTCCCAGGGATGTTCCTTCCTCAGTGCTCCTGCTGTGCCCAGTCACTGGCTGGAGCTGCCTGGGAAGCATGGCCTGTTGCCAACACAGTGACAGATTTTACAGTGCGGCAGCTGGGGCCTTTGGTCAATGACTCTCCTGGAAATCAAAGGTGTGCACTGTGTATTCTCAGCTGCCACAGAACAGATAGAAAGATAGATCTACCTCCACACACACACACACACACACACACACACACACACACGTATTTATGTACAGAGCCACAGTGTACCCTTCTTAAAACTTTTCTTTTACTATGGAAGCAAGTATTCAAGGAATAGTGGTAAGAGTGTCACGTTCACTTGGGAAGGAGGCTGAATTCAGCCATTGCATCTTCCCATAGTGGTCCTGAGCAAGACCTTTATTGGCTCAACTCATTAATGGTAAGTGTTGGTTGGCTTCCATTGCAGAATTCCCATCATATTGGATTCATTGTCATGACTGATTTTGTTGAGGTAGCAGTGTTCTATTGCTAAGGTATTTGCTGAGCAAGAGAAGTTGCCTTGTGGATGCTTGAAAACTCCCCTCTGGAGTTGCTTTTCAGCAGTGTAAGAACAAGGAGACCCACATTGGATTTCATCTTCTTTTAGATAACAGTGCAGGAATGGCTATGACAATAGCACTCCAAACTTAATTAGACTGAGTGCAGTCTAATGAAAAGACTTAAAATTCATTTCCATAAAATTAATTTTTAATTCCATAAATTAGGTTTTAATGGAGACCAGCAATGCTGTGGAACGCTGTACTCTCTGGACACCACCCCCCTTGCTACTTAGAAACACTGAATGATGTAGGTGTCTGCAATCTTGTCATTTAGTGTTACTAAAAATTAAAATTCCTAAGACTGCGGTCCTTTATAAGCCTTTTAGTTTATCTTTACGTCTTTAATGAAGATCACAGTTACAGTGCCGAGAGAAAGAATACCTTTAAAACATATATTTTTTCTTGTTATATGCAAATAACTGGAGAATAGGTATTTTCCCCCACAATGATACCACAGAACACCATAAATTGCTCTTATTTTTCTGGGTTCTTGTTCAATGTTAATTTGCATTTAAACCTAATTTTTACATAAGAGTAACTGAATGACAGATAAAATTACACATTCTTTCTTCACTAAGTAGTCTACACAGGGATTTTAATATGCTTCTGTATAGCTTTCATAATTTAATTTTTAATAGCTACCTAAATATCATAGAATAATGTACCATAATTTACCCAATAATTTCCCTCTTACTGGTCATTTGGATTGTTTTCTATTATAATTGAAATTGCCAGTAGCAGAAAGATGAGAGTGTTAACTATTTTTAAAGATCTCTGGAGAAGATTTCAGTGTTATAATCCTATATGTGATAAAACAGTTAATATCAGAGAAGTATTTCCTAGTGTTCAAATTCCTTCCTCACATTATAAAAGGTTACCTTTATTCTCTCTTTCTTCTCATCTGAATTGTAATCTTTCACACATGATACCTTTCATCACCACTTCAATGTGGCACCAATGACCTGCAAATTAACCATAGCTTCTTGCCTTCTTGAAAAATAATGTACAGTTACCTCGGATATTTCATTTTAGACTGCTTGCCCAAGTTGTTATGACCTAAACATTTATAAATTTTAGATTTATGTAAATTTATATAAATTATAGATTTATAAATCTATGATGCTGTAGATGTGTCACAGTGTTATTTTCTGTACTACCAAGAATTATTTTTATTTCCTACTTTTTTTGGTTAAATTGTGTCCCTCTGAAAGATATTTTGAAATCCTAACCTTCAGTACCTCAGAATGTGACCCTAAATGGGAAAAGGGTTATTGCTGATGTAATTAGTTAGGAAGAGCTCACACTGGAGGAAGATGAGCCCCCAATCCAATATGGCCAGTGTTCTCATAAGAAGAGGACAGACACACACAAGAAGAATGCCATAGGAAGACATAAGGACACACAGAGTAAAGCCATGTGAAGAGGGAGGAGGCAGAGAATGGAATTATTCTACTACAAGCCAGGGAATTCCTGGGTCTACTAGAAGGTGGAAGAGGCAAAAAGAGATGGACTCCTAGAGATTTCAGAGGGAATCCGGTGTGCCAACACCATGACCTCAGACTTCTGGCCTCCAGAACTGTGAAAGAATTAATCACTGTTGTATTGGGCCTCCTAGTTTGTGGTACTTCGTTATAGAAACTAATACAACCACTAAGAATTAAAGTAATTCAGCCCTAGAAAATTACTACAATTCCTGAGAATGAAACTATGTCATGATGCTTCCTTCTCAATGTAAACTTTATTTTGTACCAGAAGGGCTCTTATGGTTCTATTTGGACAAAGATTTCTTTAACCATGTATAACTTTTGAAAAAAAAAGTGGGAAAATATTAAAAAATAAATTGGTTAGGATGTTCCTAAACTGTTGCACATTTGGAGTCTAACTCAGACTTGTTCAAGTCTATTTTCTACATGATATCATCCTCCATGCCCTTAAGCATGTTGGTGATCAGGATTTCTTGAAAGAGTGCTCCACTATTGTTCCAGGATTTTCCTCTAAACTGTCAACACCTATTCTGCATGTTTTGATGCACCAGCCTAAGGCAGTACAATTTTGTCAGTCTTGTTATTTGCTGAAGGCAGTTGTAAGATGCATGCAAGACCCATACATTTTAGCATAGATAGTGTGTGATCATTTTTGCTTTCCTAGATTTTCTGATGACAAACTTTTGAGCAATTAGTAAAGTGGAACTTCTCTAAATTTGCCCCACCCCAGGGCTGGAGCCCCTAATAAGTGAACTGGGTGAGAGTCACCCGGGGCAGCCATGAGGTTTTGTTGAAAGAGCTCTGGATTGTGGTGCCACAGATGTGAGTTTGCGACCTGCATCTGCCCCTACGAACTCTGTGTCATTGAACATAATAGTGATATTTCTGAGACTCTGCTTCCTTACCACCAGAATAAGAGTAACTACTTCTGAGGGTTGATTTGAGGAATGAGTGGCATCAGCTTCTGTGGAGCACCTGTGAAGCACAGTTCCAGTCACACAATAAATGTCCAAATATGTCAATTCCCTTCCTACCCAACTAACCTCTACCTGGAGTGCACATTTGGTCACCTAGGGAGATTTAGCAATCCCCACACGTAGCCCATACTTGGACCTAGTCAGACTCCCCAGAGAATTCCAATCTGCCCCAAAGTTGACACTGTCCTGGAGGCCAATTTTCTTCCTCTGTACAAGGCCTATTTCCACCTCTCAGAATTGTAGGGAGGTTGGCAGGATCCAGGCTGTGAAGTTTTCACCCGGTGGACAGATCTGCAGATGTGAAGCCTTCGGGCCATCATCTGAAGATGTCATCCCAAGGCAAGGAGGCAGGAAGATGCCTACTACCCCTTAGCAGCCAGCTCTCCCAGTGTCTGTCCTGCCTTCCTTCCTGGTTCTCTCTCTGTGAGAGGACAGGGTCAGATTGGATCACTTATTCTCTGATTGGGCTGGACATCCAAATTACCTGAGTGAACTTCTTTAATTAAAAAAAATGTTTTATTTTATTTATGTATTTATATTTTTAAGTTTATTTATTTATTTTGAGAGAGAGGGAATGCCTGAGTGGGGAAGAGAAAGAGCTCCCAGGCAGGTTCCATGCTGTTGGTGCAGAGCCAGATGTGGGGCCTGATCCCATGAGTTGTAAGATCATGACCTGAGCCAAAACCAACTGAGCCACCCAGGCACCCAAACAACTGTTTTTTTAACTGCTGTTTTAAAACAGAGAAGTAGGAAGGAAGAAAAGAAAAAATCTAATCCCTCCCAAACTCCTGAGAATCCTTATTCACACACACACACACACACACACACACACACACACACACACACAAGAAGGTAACACATGTGCATGGTTATAAAATTAAAGCAATGCAGGAAGCTGTATAATGGAAAGCGAACGTTTTATGGTCCTCTTCCCTTCCTTGCTCTCAAATAGTTCTCTGCTCAAAGGTGACCACTGTTTATGACCTCTCATGAGTCCTTCCAGAAAATGTTTATATGTACGCACTAATACACACATATATAGAAAGAGGGAGGTTTTTAAAAAAATTATTTATTATAAATTTTAAAAATGTTTATTTCTGAGAGAGAGAGAGAGAAAGAGAGAGAGTGAGCAAGCACACAAACTGGGGAGGGATAGAGACAGAGAGGGAAACACAGAATATGAAGCAGACCTCAGGCTCCTAGCTAGCAGCTCATGGACTGTGAGATCATGACCTGAGCCAAAGTCAGACACTTAACTGACTGAGCCACCAAGGCATCCCAAGTGGGAGTTTTTTTTAAAGGAGTATATTAAGCAAGATTCTTTTATAGTGTAGTGATTGAATGTTCCCCACAAAATATGTGTTCTCCCAATGATATATCCCCCCAAATTGTATGCTCACATCCTAATCCCTGGAACCTGTGAATGAAACTTTGTTTGGAAAAAGGGCCTTTGTGGTTATAATTCAAGATCTTGAGTTGAGACCACTCTGGATTATTGGGGTGGGCCTTAAATCCAAAGACACATGTCCAGCGACCAGTGTCCTTATAAGACTCACATGGAGGAGGTGCATACCCAGAGAAGAGCAGAAGGCCAGGGGAAGGTGGCGACAGAGCCTGAAGTAGAGAACCATAGCCCAGGAATGCTGGCGGCCAATAGAACCTGCAAGAGGCAGGGAAGGACTTTCTTTCCCTGGAGCCCTGGAACAGCATAGCTGTGCAAGCTATGGTTGACTTTGGACTTGCATCCCCTAGAACTGTGAGAGAGTAAGGAGAAATTGTTTTAAGCCACCAAGTTTGTGGTAATAAATACAGTAGCCATAGGAAACGGATACGTCATAAATTTGAAATATATATACACACATATACAATATTGATGGATGACATCCATGTTTATTATATACATATAGATATATTTTATAATATCTAACCAGTGGCTTTATATGTATAAAACCTATATGTGATCATGCCTATATGTTATCCATATATGATACCTATAATACCTATGTTATAATATCTACATCTATTCTAATACAGATATGACATTTGGTAGTATCTCTTTTAAATTTACTCCAAAAGGATCAAGAAACATCTGTTCTTAACAAAAACTGAACACTCATTCTCTTTAACAGATGTGTTTTATTTCATCGTGTGGTTAAAGCAAATTTAATTATCTTGTCACATACTGAAGGGTACTCTGGTTGGCTGCATATTTTGTTGTTGTTTGCAGTTCCACTCAATGCTGCAATAAATATCTTCACACACACACACACACACACACACACACACACACACACACGTGCAAGTGCGTGCCATGATGATGTTTTCCAAGGGGAAGTTATAAACGGTGGGTTTGCCAATGACTCTGCAATTTTAAATTTCCAAAGGCTGGGGCTGCCTGGGTGGCTCAGTCAGATGAGTGTTCGACTCTTAATTTTTGCTCAGGTCATGATCTTGCGGTTTGTGGGATTGAGCCCTGTGTTGGGCTGTGCATTGACTGCACGGAGCCTGCTTGGGATTTTCTTTCTCCATCTCTCTCTGCCCCTCCCCCGTGCTCTCTAAATAAATAAATAAATAAATAAATAAATAAATAAATAAATATTTTAAGATGTTTACGCAGGGCAATTAATGCCAAATTCTCTCCAGAAAGTTTGTACCAAATTGTATGCTCACTAATAATGCATGAGAGTCTGGGGAGCCTTTAAAAAATATGGCTGTGAGACACACGTGGCTACTCTGACAGCCTAGGAATGTGCCCCTTAAGAGACCCAGGGAGTTGTGCTGCAGGTCCTGGCTAACAACTGGTGGAGTGTGGAACTCTAAGACCCATTCTGGTTCTGTGGTGCATCCAGCAATACCTCTGTGGGGGAAGTAGAGGGTCCCAAGCCTGGCCAGCAGCACAATTGCCTGGGGGGATGGTTGGCAAGAGTCACTGGAGGTGGGCCTGGCCTTAGAGTCTCTTAAAACTTTCCAGGTACCTGATTCCTAAGCTGGGGCTGAGGAACTGTGTGCTGGGGGCTCATCCTCCCTCATCTTTCTTGTCCCAGTTCTCACACAGTTCAAAGCATAGATGAGAGCAAGGGACAAAGTATCTATACCCAAAAACATCGGGTGGTCTCCGGGGAAGAACAAACTCATGTTCATAAGAAAACACAGTCCATCTACTCACTGAAAAATCATCTCTCCGTATTCACCTAGTGCTAGCTGGGAGGGGCAGGGATGGCAGACTGGGGAGGTGCATGGGTGGGCATCAGGGCTGCAGCAAGGTTTCCAAAGAATGTGGATCTTCTGTTTATTAAAAACCTCTTAATTTGCACACTAAATTACCTAGCCTTTATTATGGACTGTGGACTTTTTTTTCACCTGATAGGTTAAAACAAGACAAAAATAGCTGTTCCAGAAACATCATGCCCAACGTGTTAGCTAGGACAACCGTGGGCGGGCTTGAAGATGCGTCGCATGGGGCACAGGATTAAGGCTGAAGTTAGAAGGCCTCTCTGGCTCCTGGCCTGATCATCTTCCTTGGTGTCAGTCTCCTGGGTAGGAGAGAAAATCCGAGTCCTTTCTGATGTGTGCTTACAGAGTCAACAGCCGATAGGGAAGGCTCTGTTCTTCCTCTTGAGATGCCAGAGCACACTGGGGGCTTTCCCTTCAAGCTCTGAGTTGCTGGGGAGATCTTAAATGAATTGGGCTGAGCTTCATCTCCTGGAAAGGACCACATAGCTTTACATCTATTTAGACAGAATATTGACTTCTATTCAGAATAAAAATTTCTGGAAAAGGAGGCAGCATAGCATTGCAGATGAGTGGTTGGTCTTTGGAATAAGCAGACATAGATTACAGGCCCCAATGTATCTGCTGTTCACCAGCTGTGTGACCTCACACAAGGTATGGAGCCAATTTAAGGCTCAGTTTGTTCACCCATAAAATGAGGAAGAGCCCTAATGCCAACTAGCATTTTTTGAGGGCTTGCCTGTGTGTCAGGAGAGCTTTAAGTATTTCATGTACATCATTTTCACACAACTTCAAGGTTGCTTAGGAATAAAGGCATGCCATAGTATGGCTGTGGAAGAGTCACACAGGTAGCCAAGGGTAGAGTCATGGTTCATTTCTGTTCTGGGTTGAATTGTGTCCCCCTAAAAAGTCACATGTTGATGTCCTAACCCCCAGTACCTCAGAATATGATTGTATTTGGAGATAGTGTCTTTTTAAAAATGTTTATTTATTTATTTCGAGAGAGAGAGAGAGCACATACACATGAGCAAGCACGTGAGTGGGGGTGGGGCAGAGACTGGGAGAGAGAGAATCCCAAGCAGGATCCCTACTGTTAGCACAGAGCTCAATGGGGGACCTGATCTCATGAACTGTGAGGTCATGACTTGAGCCAAAATCAAGAGTCAGAGCCTTAACCGACTGAGACATCCAGGTGCCCTGGAGAGAGCGTCTTTAAAGAGGAAGACGAGTATCTGCATTTAGAATGACGTCAGAACCTCTTTGTGAAATTGCAGCCTTTAATGTACATTTTAAAAGGGTGCATTAGTCAGTATTGTACAGGGGTCTTGTAAAGTCATCAAAACTTGCTATGAACGCTAATTGCCATTTGAAGCTACTGATAAGACAGTGGCTCTGCTCTAAACCACTTTCTAGCAATTGTATTTTTTTCTGATTATATTTTTTACTGTACTTTGATGTTTATGCTGATGAGTTTTTTTATGTACTTTTGGTGATGTTTCAGTCTTATGTACTCTTTTGACGTCAGAAAAGTACCACTGGTTGTTTGCAGTCTTATTGTGTAATCAGCCTACCACAGGCTTCCATGTATAATAAAGTAATTAATATTGTGCAAGTGTAAAACACTTCTGTTATGAAAGCAGTGTTTGGAAAATAAGAAATTATTAAAAATGGTTACAAAAAAAAAAAGAGGCTATTAAGTTAAAATGAGCTCTTTAAGGTGAGCCTTAATCCAATATGACTGGTGTCCTATTCTAACACGAGGGAATTTTTACAGAGACACACAGAGAGAATGCCGTGAAGATACAAGGTCAAGACAGCCATCTCCAAGACAAAGGGAAAGGCGTGGAACAGATCCTTCCCTCTTGGCCGACATGCCAACACCTTAATCTTGAACTTCAGGCTCCAGAACTGTGAGATATACATTCTTGTTTTTTTAAGCCACCCAGTCTATGATACTTGGTTAGGGCAGCCCTCGGAAACCCATAAGATACCAGAGCAATCTGGTTGCACAGTCTGTATGCTTCCCTACTGTGTCGTGATGCTTCTCTGCTCTCACTTCATAATTTGGATTGTGGGGATAATCAACTAAGATTATGGATATAGACCCTGGCTTGTAGTATATACTCAATAAATGCCTGCATTCTGCTACTATAATTATTTCCAGTGTTATAATATTTTAGGTCCTGTGGAAAGGCAGTGGGATGGTGCCTTCCAAAGCAGCCCAGGCACCTTTGACTCATTCTTATTGCTCTTAGCTAGTTGAAGACAAATTAAACATGGCAAGAGAAACCAGCTAGAGTCCATTCCACTGTGTGTTCTGGATGCAGAAGACCCACCTACAGGAAGAGCACAGCTCCACCCCTTTTTGACTTCACCTTTCCAAGGCAGTATGTTATCTCAAATAAGAGACCCAGAAAAGTCATTGCTGGGGTGATGTGGGAGATTATGGAGGAAAGAGACCTCTCCAAGGCTCAGATGCTCTTGCTCACCTGCTGTGCCACTCACTTGTGGCCTTGGTTGTCAAGGTGTAAAAAAAGGATCTAGAGATGAGAGGGGTTTGGGTAGGGAAGGCATGACCCAGGAAGGTCAATCACTGGGAGAGAGGGAGCAGGCAGGAGTCTGGCTGCTTGATTTCCTTCTTGAGCATGCAGGGATGCCTTTTTGGAAGGTCCAGTTTTAGGCAAATCATATTGCTTAACTTTTCAAAGAACAGGGGGTTAAGCCACAATTATGGCTAAATGTGCTGTATTGATTGCCCTCATTTAGAGGGGTTTGCCCATCTTGCAAGAATGAAGACAATCAATTGAGGACAGAAGATATGGCAGCATGCCACTGGTCATAGCTCCAGTGACTGTGTCTCAGTGAAGATATTGGTATCTATCATCTAAAGCACTGTATACAAGATATACCACGAGATAAGTCAGTGTAATTAAAGGGGGATCAAAAAGATGTTTCTAGTTGAGCAAAGTGCAAAGACAACCTATGGGAGTGCCTTTAGAAGATAAAATGCCAGCTTCTGTGTTTGCTGGAACATGTGTATGGGATTTGGGGTTGTGCTTTAGCATGATCTCAATCTTCCTTATGCTTCTACTTCCAGGATGGTGGAAGAGTGTCACAGGTTGGCTTTAAGGGTCTGTATTAAGGAAAAGGATATTAAAAGATGGTAGGTTCTATGCCAGATGTTGAGGAAGGGATGGTTAGGCTTAGGTATGCTTGAGAGGACAATTCCCCAGGGATTCCAGGAACCTGAAAACACTGCCCTTGGCCAAAATGACGTGGTCCTTTCAGTGAGGTCCTTTTGAGAGATGGGTGTGGAAAAGAAGCAAAACAAGGCAGTTACTTTAATATATTAATAGCTTTGGGCACACATATAGTGTAACCAAAGAAAGCCTGCCTAAGACTTGCATATGTTTGTTTCCAACTGCAGGTGATCAGAAGGACCTCAGTGTAACAGAGGTTTCTGGGAGGACAAATGAGATGAAGGCTCTGTCCCTGTTCACTCCAGGTGTGGCCCAACCAGTGTCCTCACACTTGACTAACCCACCCAGTGCTGTGCCTTCCTGGGAAGACACCTGGAGGTGAAGGTGAAGAGAAGGACCCATAGAGAAGGTGTCATGGTACCAAGTTGGGAATGAATGGCTCCAACACAGCACAGGAACATAGCTTCCTAAAGCTTTGTCCCCTACAAAACGTCTACCATGATGCTGGTACACAGCTGCTTTTGCTGGCAAACCAGAAGGAAGATGATGAGTGAGGGCGAGTCTGGGATGCCTAGTCTCCATTCTGTATTGGAGGGAGGGCTCTGTAATGTGCTTCTGGAAGGAATGGATGAATCTGACTGAATACGCCATGAAGGTTTACTAATTATCCTGTCTAATGGCCTGGTCTGGTCCTGCGGGTCAGGTACCTTCACTCTGTTTCCATGACTGCATCGTAATGATGGCACCCAGTCTCAGCTGTTGCCTCACAAAATGTGCATGGGGAAAAGAGGGGATGGGTGGAGATTGTGTATGATTTGATCCAAAGTCATGACTCTACCAAGGGCTAAAGACCATGCCCCAAATGCAATACAGTGCAGCGAACAAGCAGTAGATTTGGAGTCAGAAAACACTGGGTTCAGGTCCTGGGTGGATCTGTTTCTTATTTGTGTGTGTTCTGAGGTGGGTGCCTCACATTTCTGGATCATATTTCCTTCCTTTAGAGCAAGGACTGGCAAATCCAGCCTGCTGTTTGTTTTTGTAAATACAGTTTGTTGAACACAGCTGTGCTCATTTGTTCACATGCTGCTTCTGGCTGCTTTCTCACTCCAAGGGCAGACTTGAATAGTTTCAGCAGAAACCATATGGCTAACAACATATTTGCTTTCTGGCCCTTTATAGAAAAAGTTTGCTGAGGGGCGCCTGGGTGGCTCAGTTGGTTAAGCGTCCAGCTTCGGCTCAGGTCATGATCATATGGTTCGTGGGTTCGAGCCCTGCATCAGGCTCTGTGCTGACAGCTAGTTCAGAGCCTGGAGCTTGCTTCAGATTCTGTATGCCCCTTTATCTCTGACCCTCCCCTGCTTGCACTGTCTCTCTCTGTCAATTAAATTTAAAACATTTAAAAAATTAAAATAAAAGATAGTTTGCTGACCCCTAATGTATAAGATGGAGATGGTAGAATTCTTGACTGTACAAGGCTTACTGGTGGAGAACACATGAAATAATCTTTTGTTGGGATCTCAGAGACATACTATAAATATTACTGCCTATAATTATGATGAATAATGTGTCTATGGAATCCATTTCATCTACGAAGGAAGAAGTAGTGGCAGAAATTTTAGTTACAGTACAAATGGTATGATTTGAGGGGCCCAGAGAAAGCATCCAGTGACCCAGATCACCTCCCTTGTGCACCTGCGGACCGACTGAATTCCAGCCATGAAGAGTTAAGCTTGAATTTTAAGTTTTCATTATCCATGTTAATTATGTCTCTATTTGAAAAGATTTGGAAAACAAGTCCTCTGGGATAGGCAGCACGTCCAGGTGTTACCATTTACAAACACTTGTGCATGAACTCCTTCATTAGACGTTTTCTCTCCAGTGGAGCTGGTTTAAATTGGTGCAAGAAAGGAAGGGGAATTTATGGAAAAGTTAATTTTGAAACTCTTGGGCACTTTCCAGGGCTTAGAATTGGGCATCACCAGAAGGGGTAGGATTAAGACAAAGGGGGCGAGAGGACCTGGTGAAAAATGCTTCCGCAGTTGTTTGCTTCTAGACATTCTTAATGCCTAACATGCTGCAGCATGGAGGGCCACACCATTTATTTGCTTTGACAAATGTTGCAGTATTGCTTCATTGTAGGTTTTCAGCGGGGATGGGCAGGGGGAACAAACCAACAAGCTCCCTACTGCCAAACACAAACGGATCCTTGAAAATGTGTAGTCTCCTTTTCTTTCGCAAACTCTGAAGAAGGTTCGATTTTTGGATTAGGACAACAGACTAAAGAGTTAAAGACCAGAGAAGATTCACTTCTTCAGTTCTTTCTTCCTAAAGGGCATCTATTTTTATTCTTCCTCAAAGGTTAGCCCCTTTGTCAACAGTGATGCCTTGCCAATTCCTTCCTCCTATTGGTATTTCATTAGTTGTCAGTGGAATAATTCCAGATTGACAGGGTAGAAAAGAGAATGTGTGTTGAAATCACAACTAGCATATGTCTGAAATATTTTGGGGGCTGGTAGCTGCATCCTCTGCACCAGGCAGCTAGAGTATAATTCATATGTCAAACCAAGCAGCCCACGAATGACAAAACACTAACAAAGAATAAAGGTCAGAGCGATTGATTCTTAATACGTTTCTGCTTATGCACAGAACACCCAGGGATGGGGTGTTAATGAGCCTCAGCACAGTGATGCAGAACAAACGAAGAAAATAAATCGGCTTTTCAATTGTGCCCCTGGAAGGTACAGAACGAACATGCGCTTAGATCTGCCCTCTGACAAAGGTGAGGAGAAAACATTTTTCATTGTGCAGTATTTTAGTTTTCTGTGGCTACTGTAACAAATTACCAACATGAAGTGGCTGAAAACAACACAAATGCATTCTCTTATAGTGCTAGAGGTCAAAAGTCTCAAATCAAGGTACCAGCAGGGCTGGGCTCTTATAGAGGATTTAGGAGAGGCTCCATTTCCTTGCCTTTTCCGCCTTCTACAGGCTGCTGCATTTCTTGGTTCGTGGCCTTCTTTCAACTTCAAAGGCAGCAACAGTGGGTCAAACTCTTCATCTACAGTATGACTCTGCCCCCATCTTCTGCTGCCCTCCTAGGAGACCTTTGTGATGACATTAGGCCCACCCATTAGGCCCACCCTAATGGTGGGATTATTCATCCAGAATAATCTCCCTACCTTAAAATCAGCTGTGTGCCACTTTACACTTTGCCATGTGCCATGACACAGTCACTGGTTTTAAGGATTAGGATGTAGACATCTTTGGGGGCCACTATTCTCCCTACCACCTGCGGCAAGGCAGCTGATATTCATGCTTGAATATGAAGCTGATGATTGATTTGTTCAATGAAGATACCTGGGCAGGGATGAAGGAATTTGATGGAGATACAGAGCCCCCAGAAAACTCCTACTACCATGAAAAGTAGAGCTACCAGTCCAACCAGCTTTAGAACTAGAAGGGCTTGCTAGTGAAGCTGTAGAGATAACATGTTCTGTGGCCCATCTACATGATGTCCTGAAAACAAGATAATCTTGCAGCAAAAAAGTCTAATACTATTATCCTCAGGGTCTGCCCCACTCTGGTGCATTGTAGCTCAGGAACACAAGGTCTCTATTAATTACTGAGAAAGCTATTGTATATCTCTCTCCCACACATCACCTCACCTATCCTTGGCCAATACTTTTTTTCCACTTTCCCCAAGAAACTTCCATTTTCAAAATGCACAGCTGACAGAAGGAAGGGAGAGACTGTTGCTGGCATGTTTCATGTGGAGAGCCACATATCACGAAGGCTGAGTACCGTTTGTGTGAGTAGAAGTAGGAAGAACCCCAGTGGCAACATATGTAGCAGATTGCAATTTTCAACCCTTCATTTGTTCAGAGCATCAGAGAAATATGCAGTGGGGGTGGGAAGAGATTCTGTGTCCTTGACACATTGGGAACTTGGTAAAGAACCGTGCGCTTCCAACACTGTATCTGAGAAAGTGATTGAACTAATGAACAGAACCAAGGCCATCAGTGAGTCAAGAGGTCAGTGTTTGTGTTCTGGCTACTGTTGTTACAATCACAAATTATCCCAAGACATGGTAGCTTGAAACAAGCTCTTCATGATGCTTACAGAGTCTTTGGGTCAGGAATTGGTAGGTGACATAGAGGGACAGCTTGTCTCTGCAGTGTTATTTCTGGGGCCTCAATGGGAAAGGCTCAAAGTGTGATTCAAGAGCTGGAGGCCATGTAAGATGTAAAAATGGTCATTACTGAGTTAGGATCTTGGGATACATCTGGCCAAAAGAACAATGCTGTTTTCTTGGCCCTCCACATGGCTGCCTTGCGCAGTTCATCTCTTAACCATCGAATGGGAGGTGAGACACAGGGTCAGCTAGGGAAATGGCTTTCACTCTCCCAAATGGCTAAGGTCTGGTTTCCCTGTAGTCACCAGCATGATTTCTCCCTATAGAATACAAAAGTGCTTCAGTCCAGCCTTCGAGGTTGCCGGAGTATCCTCTCCCAGCTGCCCAGCCTGCATCTGCACACCACAGCACTTCCACCATGATTCAGACAGGCTAGTCTCCTTATAAAACCTCACATGTGCCCATGTGCCTCCTCTTCATTCACTCCCATCTCAGTGTTTTTGTGTCAAAATAGTGATGCATAGCTCTTGGTCGCAGCCACTATAGAGAACAGTAGTTGGGGGATCCTCAAAAAATTATTGTAGAACCAACATATGACCCAGCACTTCTACTTCTAAGAAAACACCCAAGGAAAAGGAAGACACTGCCCTGAAAAGATATCCACACACCCATGTCCACAGCAGCATGATCCACAACAGCCAAGACATGGAGATAACCTAAGTGTCCATCAAGGATGAAGGGATAAAGAAGTCATGGTATATATGCCTGATGTACATTATTCTGCCATTAAAAAAGAGGAAATCCTGCCACTTGTGACAACATAGATGAACCTTGAGGGCATTATGCTAAGTGTGCTAAGTGAAATAACTTAGAGAGAGACAAATACTGTATGATCTGACATATATGTGGAATCTTAATTTAAAAAAAAGGACTCAGAAAAAAGAGATTGGGTTTGTAGTTACCAGAGATGGAGGGGGTTGGGGAGAGGGAGAATCAGAGGAAGATACAAACTTTCAGTTATAAGAGAAATAACTACTGGGGATGTAATGTACCTCATGAGGACTACAGCTAGCATTGTTGTAACGTATAAAGGAAAGTTTTAAACATCTTAAAAAATGCTTATTTATTTTTGTAGGAAGGAGAGAGACAGAGTGTGATCTGGGGAGGGGCAGAGGGAGAGGGAGACACAGAAACTGAAGCAGGCTGACAGCTCAGAGCCCGATGCAGGGCTTGAACCCATGAGCTGAGGGACTATGACCTGAGCCCAAGTTGGATACTCAATCGACTGAGTCACCCAGGCGCCCCTAAAAGAAAGTTTTTAAGAGAGTAAATCTAAATGCTCTCATGACAAGGAAAAACTTGCGCTGCACACCTTAAAATCATACAGTGCTGTAGGTCTGATATATCTCAATAAAACTGGAAAAAAATATTGACACACAAACCATTGCCCACATCCTCTTCATTCTTGAATGTCTGCTACATTTTCAGAAAACAACCAACATTATTTTTGCTAACTCCTTTGCTAAAGTGTTATTTAAACCACACAGCTGGGACTCGAATAGTCATTTAGACCATTGGACGTTTTCCATGCTTTGGTGTACCTGCCATTAAACAGTAATTTTCCTGAGGGAAACAAACCAAGTATAAAAATATATTTTGTCCCAGTTTCAGAGAAAACCTTGCCATTTCCATGTTACACTTTGTGTTTCTTGAGCTGTAGGCATATAAGGGAACTATTGACATTTCTATTCCCCACCCCCACCCCCAACATGTGGACAGCATACTGTTATTCCCTGATGGGGTCTTATTCCTATTCACCTTTTGCTCCCACTCCCAAACATGAATTGGGCCAAACAAAGGAAGGTCACCAAGTGGTCCATGCCTAGTCGGCATTTTTAAAAACTATGTCATTGCTTTGTTTCATGCTATACAGTTTGATCACTTTTACACAGCCAATTAATAATTTTGAAAAATGCTGTGTAGCCCCAAGGAGACTTCGAGGGGAAAGTCTTACTATTTTAATTGTTGAATAGGTGTCCCTAAAAATATGGGATATTCGTGACAAAAAATACATTGTATGTCTTTTTTCTTTCTTTCTTTCTTTCTTTTTTTCTTTTTAATTTACTTTTGAAAGAGAGCACAAGTTGGGGAGGGGCAGAGAGAGAGGGTGTCAGAAGAGCTGAATAGGCCTGCAGCAAAGAGTCCGATGTGGGGCTTAGAACTCACAAGGGAGCCATGAGATCATGACCTGAGCCAAAGTCAGATGCTTAACCAACTTAGTCACCCAGGTGCCCCAAAATACATGGTATCCAACAAAATCACTTCAAAAGCAAAATGTTATGTGAATATCCTTACAGTCTTTCTGGGAGAGCTGTCTTGAATTTTATGGAGGGGTGATTTGCCAGAAGTTTTGTTGTCAACTTGGACTAACCTGGGGTCCTGAGAGTTTTGAGATTTTTCTTTTGAATCATGGTGCCATCTCTTAATCTTCCTGTGAACGAAACGATTTGTGTTGCCTTCCTGACAGCATGCAAAGCTGGTTGAAGGTACAAGCCCTGTCCCTCTTTGTTTCTCAGTTCTTAGGACTCAATAGGTATTTATTTGATTTTTAAAAAAGAAAAAAAATGGATTGAAGGGAAAGGGGATCTTCTTCAGGGCTGTTCCTCTCCTGAAATGTTCCTGACAGAATAGGCAAATGGTCACTTTAAAATAAAAACAGCCCGAGGTGCCCGTAGTCGGCGAAGTGTTCAATTCTTGATTTTGGCTCAGGTTTTGATCTGATGGTTTGTGAGATCAAGCCCCAAGTCGGGCTCTGTGCAGACAGGGAGGAGCCTGCTTGGGATTCTCTCTCTCCCTCTCTTTGCCCTCCCCCACTTGCTCATGCTTGCACTTGCATGCTCTCTCTCCCCGCCCTCAAAATAAATAAAAAACATTAACAAAATCTAAAAACAAAAACAACTGCAATGAAATCAAGTTTCTTCTCAGGAGAAAGAGCCTGAGTTGAGAGAGATCTCAGGTGTGGAAGTACCTGAGTTCAGAGACAGGTAGAAACAACCCATCTTCCACACCTGCAGTTTTCTGTCCATGAACTCAGGCTCCTACATGCAGAATGGAGGCATTTAGACCTTACTTTCCTTTCTCTAATTTTTATTAAAAAAATTTTTTTTAAATTATGATTGAGAGAGAGAGAAATAGAGCATGAATGGGGGAGGGGCAGAGAGAAAGGGAGACACAGAATCTGAAGCAGGCTCCAGGCTCTGAGCTGTCAGCACAGAGCCCAATGTGGGGCTCGAACCCATGAACCATGAGATCATGACCTGAGCCAAAGTCGGATGCTTAACGGACTGAGCAACCCAGGCACCCACTTTCCTTTCTCTTTAAAACAACTTCACTATTCATTTTAGGGAAAACGAAGGAATCCCATTCTTTAAAGTAAGATGAGGTGGTTTCCTCTTTTTGCTTCTTCTAGAAATTGGTTAGATAAGCAAATTTGTTTCCTGGTTTGAAATGAAATCATAGTATCCTGTTCTCACCTACAGTTGAGGGTAAAATGGATGTTCATCAAACTAAGTGCTGAGAATATGCTCCAAAGACAGAGCTTGACAAACCTGCCCTGTGATGGTCTTTTCCTTTATGAACATCACAAAAACCTAAAACCCAGCCCAAGAATGCCCATAGTTTTCACCTTATTCTGCTGAAAGCAACAATCTATTTAAATTCAGAAAATTTGGCAAGATCATTAGAAAGTATTATTCTTTGAGGCTCAGGTCATGATCTCATGACTTGTGACTTTGAGCCCCACATCCAGCTCTGGGCTGACAGCTCAGAGCCCAGAGCCTGCTTTTGATTTTTGTGGTCTCCTTCGCTCTTTGCCCCCACTTGTGCTCTGTATGTCTCTTTCTCTCTCTCAAAAATAAATAAAACCATTAAAAAAAAAAGAAAGTATCATTCTTTGGAGATTGTTCTTTATTGTTCCTTGAGGCCAATTCTCTGGGAGTGCATGATGGGAATGGAGCCAACCAAAATCTCAAGGGGCTTTCTTCACCCCTTGTCAGTGATGTCAGTTTGCAGGTGATTTCCAATATGCCTTCCAATGGTGTGAGTTTACAGGTGATTTTCAATCTGCCTCCCTTTGACCACCTGAGAAAACACCTGGAGTTTTTTTTTCTGAGTAGAGGTAAACATACCTCAGTTTCCCTGGGTGTCAATAACAATATAGTGTTGGGTGGTCTCTAGATCTCCTCCATATTAAAGAAATCCTGTGTTTGTCACTACTGAGACAGACTAAACAGATCTTTCTTATCATTTCCAAGAGTGTAAGCAATTTGGCACTTGGACACCTAGGGTGCACACCCCATCCTCTGAAACACACAGGCCCATCTTTGTTAGTGCTGCACATCTGAGTCTTCGGCCAGCTCTCCTCAGACAGGGCTAGAGCCTCGTCTCCATGGATTGGTTGGAAATATTTTCCATGATGCTACTTAGTACCATCTGAGTGAACTATATTATGAATTGGCAAATAATAAAGTTTGAATGTAGTGTGCAATTTCTAATCTAAAACCAGAAGTGGGGGTGATGCAGCTGAAGCTTAACCAGCTTCATGTTCAGAAAACCATAACTGCCTTTGTTGCTCCTTACTTGATCTGTTTCTACGTGGTCTGCCATTTGCCTGATGTTTGCTCAGCACCTGGTAAGCAAAGAGCTTTCAAAAATGGTAGAAAAGAAAATCAATATCCCTGCCCATTTAGTTGGCCTCTCACCATTCAGTGACATTCACACAGCGCTGGGGAGGAAAGCAGGAGATCAATGCATCTTAGGGACATGGAGAAGGCATTCACTCAATTCATCTGAGCAATCGATGGCATTCAACTAGTTGCTAGCCTGGATTCAAGTGACTAGGTTTTTATAAACCTGTGGCTTGAAAAATTGATACTACCTACCTGTGTTTCTCTCTTATAGCCTGCAAGCTGACTGATGGGAAGCAGCAGCAAATTTTCCTGCTATGAGCCAATAATTATAAAAATCTCAACAATAACACTATATGCAAAATACTTTACAATCTTATAACATGGTATTACTATTGTGGCAGCTTGAAGACCTATCTATAGATTCTATGATGGTCCTTCCATTCAAGAGGCAGGGCCTATCTCCTTTCTCAGCTCTGAGTGGGTTTGTGACTGATTCAACTAGTACAGCATGGTGGAAGTGATGCTATTGGACTTTCAACAGTAGGTCAGAAAAGGCCACCTGGTTCTTTTGATTTAGGTAAGCCAATCACCCATGTACAGAAAGAAGTTCAACTATATGAGGCCACTAGGCCAGAGAAGCCATGTGAGAGTGCTCTGGCCAATGTTTTCTGCTCGAGTCCCAGCCTGTAGCCATGTGAGTGGCCCATCTAACAGCAATCATATGAGACCCCAAGTGGGAATTGCTGAACCCTTTTATGAGTGAAGAAATCAAGCCTCGCAAAGCTTGAGTAACATGCCCAAAGTCATACAATTTGAAAGTTGCCAGTTTTTTTTTAAGTTTATTTATTATTATTTATTTTGTGCTGGAAGCCATTTTCTGAACTCACTAAAGTTGAGAAAAACTTACCTTGTGAGGTAAGGCGGGTTTGCAAGGCCTCCTGCCATCAGATGGCGACTGATGTCTACCCCCTACTCAATTATTTTTGCTTGAGCACTGACCCCGAAGACACCTTGCTGACTGGTATCAGGAGTGACTTGTCTCCTTATTCTGACCCTGAAATGCTGATTGCACCTTGTGAAGGAACTTATTATAGGAATTTCTTCTTTTGTGATTATGGGAACAAATATTACATTTCCTGAGAAACCTGTTTTTCTTCCCCTCAAGAAAACAGGCTATTGACCCCTGCTCACAAAGAACTAACTTTTGCCTTTGCTGTGCTAAAAACATTGCCTTGCATTTGAATGCGAAAGATACCTTCCTTCCCCCCATCTAAGTCACATACATCAATCACTATTGATAAAGATTATACATGAGTCTTCTACCAATCTATGTTCTGGGAAACTTTTACATACCAAAGAATTTGTCACCAGAAATCATTGTCTGAGGCAATTGCCACTTCTATTTTGTACCCCATACATTTTTTCATTAAATAAAGCTGACTCTCCAGTCAGTGCAGAGATGCCTGCCTGGTGATCAGAAAGAAACTTGAGGCTCTCTCACTTTCTTTTGCTGACACCATCCATCTTTCAGGGAGCCCTGGACCTGCTGGAGCAGGACTCTGGCAATTTTGAGAGAGAGAGAGAGTGTGAACTAGCGGGGGAGGGGCAAAGAGAGAGAGAGGGACAGAGGATCTGAAGCAGGTTCTGCGTTGATGTGGGGCTCCAACTCACAAACTGTGAGATGATGGCCTGAGCTGAAGTTGGATGCTTAACCAACTGAGACACCCAGGCACCCCTCAAAGTTGCCAGTTTAATGCCAGATTTGTCCTAGTCTGAAACCCATGTCTTTGACTCTGTACCATGCAGCCTTTCCAATTAGCCAGTTAGTTGCCAGAGAAACCCAACAAGACTGAAAATGTGAGAATAAAGAAAGAAATCTTGCTCTTTAAGATGCTTCCTTGAAGATTCTGTTGGTGGTGAAGATCTAAAAGGTCCTCACTCTTTCTCACAGGGTGGAACTCTTGGAAGCTTTCCTACTAGGTAGTGCCCTGCTGACACTAGTGACATTCCACCATCCCTTCCATCCCTTCCTGGTCCTCGCCAGCTCAATCTTTACCATCAGCTCTTCTGCCAAAAAGGCCACCATCCTCTTTTTTTTTTTGGAGCAAAGAACCAGTAGTCATTGACCACCCAGGGCCCCAGACACCTTCCCCACAGTGGGCATTTCATCTGATTTTTGCCCCCCACATTGGGAGAGGCGTGCTGCTACCCCCACCCCATGGATGCAGAAATTGGGGCTTAAGGAAGTTAAGTGACTTGCCCAAGTTAGTGGGTAAATTTAAACCTACAGTTTTCTGACTCTCATTGTACTATGTTCCTTTCCATTGTTCACAAAGTATCTAACCTTTGAAAAATGAATTACAGTTCAGTGCTCCTGTGGCACCTGGCACTTTCTCCCTCTGATGACTCTGGCGAGAATATTATTCTTACTTCAGGAGGTGCCTGATAACTAAAGGTGAAGCTGTTGATGTTTTTTAAAATTTACTTATTTATTTATTTGAAAGCACGAGTGAGTGAGGGGTAGAGAGAGAATCCCACAAGTTGCAGAGAGAGCAGGAGAGAGAGAGAAAGTTTGGGGCTTGAACTCATGAACCATGAGATCATGACCTGAGCCAAAGTCAGATACATAACCACTGAGCCATCCAGGTGAAGCTCCAAGGTGAAGCTGTTTCTCACCTAAAATCTCTGGAGAACCAAAGAGTGCCTGTGTGGCTCCTCTTCCAAACCCCTAACCTTGAGAGTGTGCTGGCAGAGATGATTTCAGGCACAAATGTCTTGAATTGGTAAGTAATTCTGACAAGCTGGGTTACCTCTGGCAAGTTATTGAACTTCTGCAGGTTTGTTTCATAAGGTGTAAAGTGAAAGAGAACCAGATGAAGGTCCACACCCTGGGAGCTCACCATGGACACACAGCTGTCTGCACTTGCAGCCATAAACGTGAAGTGACTTATAATGAAGACAGGCATGGATACAATAACAACAGTAAACATTTACCGAACAACTGACCATGGGCCCTGCACAGTTCTCAGCATGCTATGCTTATTTTATCCTCATTGTTATCATCAACCCCATCTTACAGATACCTCGAGGTGGGGGCTTGTCTGAAAATGCAGGAGGCAGGATTTGAACTCTGGCTGTTTGGCCCTAGAGGCTGTGTTCTTAAATCACTTCTAAATATTACCAAATAAGCATTGCAGATAATAAATACCCTAGAAATTCAGAGGGGACCACAGCATTTCCAGCTGTGACAATCACAGTGTTCCCATTCTCCTCACACCTGGTGCCCGCCCTCTCTCCATAGGTATCTCCAACATCCGGACACCCTGGAGGGATGAACGTGATATGCCAAAACATGAATAAATGTGAAACATGAAATTCTGTGAAATCAGTTGCATAAACATGGAGCATCCATTATGGTGGATTTCCCGTTTTCAACTTCTAATTTTGAAATAATACCAAAAAGTTGGAAATACAGTGCATAGAATTCCTACGTATTCTTCACTTATATTTTCCAAATACCGACATTTTACTCCATTCGTTTTATCATTCTTTCTCTACACACACACACACACACACACACACACACACACACACTTTTTTCTGAACTTCCTGAGAGTAAGCTTCCCATAGTATGCTTCTGTAAGTTTAAATACGACAATATGTGTTTCATAAAAACAGTCACATTTTCTTACACAACCACATTTCAATGGTGAAAATAAAGAAACTAACACTGATAACAATACTCTTGTCTGATCTCCACAACTTGGTGAAATCCCGTGACTTGTTCCACTAATGTTCTTTATGGCAAAAAAAAAAAAAAAAAAAAAGATTCAGGATTTAATCCAGGATGATTTATATACCTTTCAAAGGGGGGGGGGGAATATTGCAAATGTTCCATCTCCAGAGAAACCCAGAGCGAAAGATAATATAAGGTGGGGTCCTCTTTGGAGGACAGTGGCTGAACAGACCATAAGCAAACCCACCATTGTAGTGACAGTAAGATAAAGGCATAGTTCACAGAACCACGCATGTGGAGACTATGGAAGAAAACAATCGATGTTTCAGCGGGTCAGTGATCATGAACATTGTACACTGCTGTGTTTCTTTGTGTTCGCAGAGCCCCTTAGAGCAGGAGTTCTTAAATTTTAGAAGGAGCATCAGAAGCCTCTGGAAACCTTGTTTAAATAATGGACTGCCAGGTCCTACCCTGACAATTTCTGACAGTAGATCTGGAGTGGGACCTCAGAATTTGTATTTCTATCAGTTCCCAAGTAATGCTGGTGTTTCTGGTCCAGGGGGCCACAGTGGGAGAACTACCACTCTAAAGTAATATATGCCAGCAAAACAAAGTTTCATCTGGGAATTTGATATGATAAATTAATCAACAATCTCTACTTATCAAATCCAATGCCCTATTCTCAATTCCATTGGACCCTGTGAAGGAAATGGACAGGGGGACATTTCTTTACTTGTTGGAGGCCTCTCATTTCTACCAAGACACTGGAATTACTCCAATTCACCCTCAGGAGTGCTGAGAAAATTCTATTTGTGTGTGAGGTCCATTAAGTGTGCAATTTTCAATTCAGATGTCATTTGTGTTGATCAGAAGTGTTTGTGCGTGTGGTGATGATCTGAAAGGTGAAGCAAAGTTGGAAATTAATACAATATCACATTTTTGGGGGGCTATGTCATGTGAATTCAAATTTTAAGTCAGGGAACCATGTCCCAGACAGAACTGAATTTTATTCATCATTGAATCTCTACATCTCAACTCTAGGACTTTTTAGTTATGTAACTTTGGAAGAGTTTCTTAACCTCTGTGTCTCAGTTTCCTCATTTAAAGAGGCATAACAGAATTCACTGATCATCAATGAAGTTATTATTCAAGAGGTAGTTACTCTTCCCCTGTTGACCACTATTTTTGGGGAACATACTTGCCTCCCAATAGACTTTGGGCATGGCCAGATGACTTGCTTTGGCTAACAGAATGTGCATGTAAGTATGGGGCTGTAGAAAGCATAGACCTCAATGGCATCCTTTGTTTCTGTCTTTCCTTTGGGAACTTCTGACTTCTGTTAGAAAATCCATTGATCAAAAATAATTTAATAAGATAATTATTGTTCAAGAACAAACTTGGACCTGGTCCTTGGTTTTAGAGCCAAGACTGGCTGAGCCTACCCTAGTTCAACTGAACCATGGACAAACCATAAATATGTTAATGAGAACTAAATGTCTATTGTAGACCCCTGCAAGTTTGTTTGTTATGCAGAAATAGCTGACTTATATACAACCTTACAGGACTATTGTGAAGATTAAATAGAATAACAAATGTAAAGGGTTCAGAACAGTGTTTAGAGTGTAATAAATGCTCTTATAAGTGTGGGCTATAATTATTATTATATCTAATGCCTAGACCATTGAGAAGTTTTTGATACAGGAGACACTGAGCACTTCCCTGATGTCTAGTGTTCCTTTCTTATATGTCCTAACACCTAAGACCTGGGTCCTGGATTATACATTTGATCTTGACCTGATTACTTTATTTCTCTGAGTCTCAGTGACTATATATCTAATAGATTTGGACACTTCTACCAACCTTATAGGGTTTTTTTTTTCCTTTTCTTTTTTTCCTGCATCACATGGTGGACATAAAAGCACTTTGAGATTTTTTATCTTCTCTTCAAGAATAAAAGCTATTCTGAGTAGATCACAGTAGACAGATCACTCAGTGTCCCCAAGATTTGTTTGCCTGATGTTCAGACAAGGACCGCTATACAATGTTTTTCACAAATACCAGAGACTCAGCTGGAAGGGGACTAACTCTTACATTGGGTTTTCAAAATGGTCACAAAAGTCAGATTGAGATTCTTTAATTGTACATTCAGTTTTCACAAACTATTCTTTATGTATCAGGCAGATTGCAGCTGAGAATAGAAGCAGCAGTGGGTTTCTCAACAGAAGACCTGGATTTAAGGTGTGGTTCATGGCTCAGCTTCCTGGTTACAATCTGGGAAGTCACTGAACTTCTGGATAAAATGAAGGTGATGCTCATAAAAGAATAAACTGTACAAGGTTATTTGAGAATCTGGTAATGCCAGTGCTGCTGCCAATGGCGTGGGATTTTTTAAAAATAGTTTTGGAGGAAGTGTAAATTGGCACAGCCCACATGGAGTATGGGTTTGAAGAGTCAATCTTACTCTAAAATGAGCATACTATTTGAGCCAGGAATTCCATTCTAGATCATTACATGGTCTTTGGGTTCCTATTACCCATTCTAGACTTTATTTTCCATTTCCTGCTTCTTCTCACTGTGGAGACAAAAATACAGTAGATGTCTACCCATCTTCCCTGTTTCTAGGGAAGGACTTGTAACCTGTACTGGCCAATGAGGGGCATCTGAGAAACATCTTTCCCCTTCCACAAATACAGGAAAAGCTCTTTCTCACTTTTGAAGCCATCCTTCTGCTTTCTGTCTTTGTAGGCTGATGTACAATGATGTGCTCTCTGGACCTGCAGCCACCATCTTGCAGCAAGTAAGGGCTGAGAGAATTACAGAGACACCAACCTGGAACCTGGATTGTTGGCTGCTGGTCCAGCCTTGGAATTTCCAGATTTTCTGTTACATGGCTAATTTAGGGCCTTTGTTATTTTGGCTATTGTTAGTTTTGTTACTAGCAGCAAAAGAGCCCTTAACTAATATACCCTTTTATAGTCTCTCTCTCACTCATTCCCACACACACCATACACTCAAAGCATATAGAAGGAAACATGTAGAGCACTATTGTCCAATAGGAAGGCAATGCCCCATGTTTCTACACTTGAAGTGTGCTCAGTCTGAATTAAGATATGCTGTGAGTATAAAGTACACAGAGGATTTTGAAGACTTAGTACAAAAGAGAATATAAATTACCTCACTGCAGTTTTACAGTGATTGCACATTGAAATGATAATATTTGGTATATGTTGGATTATACAAAATATATTATTATTAAAATTATTTTCACTTTTTTAGCTTTTAAAAATTTTATTATTATTCTAATAATTTATTTATTATTCTCTATAATATTAAATATTAGATAAAGCATACAGGGAAACACTCATGTAGAATTTGTGTAATGTAACAGAGTGTATCTTATTTTACCAGCAGAACCCTATGTATAAAATGAACTTGCTTTTGAATAACTGGAGGCATATTTATGAGGCCAACATCAAGAAATGAAAAAGGTGACTTATAAAGAAGTTAAGGTATTTTGGAGTTAAGTTATATATTTTATTTTAAGGTATTTTGGGGTTAACTCACATATATTAATGAGCAATACTTATCATAATTCTCTTTCCACTGGTGGAACATAAGCAACTTGTAAAACATCCCAAATGTCATCTTGGCCCTTGCCTTTTTGTTATGCCTTGGGAGATTTATTTTTCTCCAAAAGCCTTTGAGTCATTGAATTTCAGATTTAGCATTGATTTATTCCTTTTGAGAGTTTGCCAGCTACAAAGATAAATTGCCTGGCCTAAGTGATTAAGGAAGAATAATGGTTTGCTTCTAGTCAACACTGTGTTTAGTTCTTCTTTATTATCTTTAATTAAAAAGCCAGCCCACGATTCTCAACCTGCTAATGGATCTGGAGGACAAACTAGCAATTGGGGTCCTGGAGACTAGCCTGGCTGTGGGTGGGGGGGACAGCCCAAAGGGTGTGTCAGCAGCTCTGCTTGCCGGCTACCGGTGAAGCTTTGCTAATTGACAGCAGGTGCATACCCTAGGGTCTTGGAGTGTTACTACATGACTGCACAATCTGAGCAGAAATGCAAGTGGTTTTGTTTCAAGGTCATCATTTGACTCATAGCTCAGCCATAGATTGGATGTGTGATGTTGGGCAAATCAATTTCTCTTTTGGATGTCATCTTCCAGTAAAACAGAGTGTGGGTCTCAAAGAGAATCTCCAAAATCTTTTCCAGCTTTGCACTCACTTTCTCCTTCCCTCCTCTTCCCTTTCCCTTCAGCATCATCTTCTTTCTCCAAATAAAACACATGCATTGTCTGACATTTAAAGCTGTGGTTAATGATCTTGTTAACAGATGTCCCTGCTACTACAATACATGTACTATATATCAAATTATGTATACTGTATATATTTAAATTATGTGTAATATATACATTATGTAATTTAACATATTACATACATTACATATATGAACACATTGCACATATTAAATTATATAACTGTATATTTAAATAACTATATAATTATATATAACATAAAATGATACTTTAACAATGATATATTATTTTATATATAATACAATCATACATATCATTGTATACAATTATGAATATTATCATATGATGTATGTAAATACATAGGTATATGTACATATGTATAAAAATTTATGTGTATGTGTATACACACACACACACACACACACACACACGCACATACATGGGGAAGAAGCTTTATTGTAAAGAATATACCCATAAACTCCCAAACTCTAAAAACTTCTTGGATAGGTCAGAGAAAAAAAGCCATCTAATTATATTATCCATTTTGGAACAAAATCTAAATTTTGCAATGCTTTATAAGCACTGTTTGAAAATTTAATTTTAGAGAATGGATGGTGAGCTTCAGTTCCATTTTGTCCCCTTTGTTTTTCCATTTTCCTGCCATCCCAACCAGAACCAGAAGTCCTGAAAGGACGAAGTAAGAATTCTTTGCTTGTGTTCCGTGTGTGATTCATCAGTGCAATTGCTTTAGGAGTAGAGTCAGACTTACGACTCAACAAACACAGCAGATTAACAAATCTCTTTTCAATACGGGCATAGTGCGCGTGTATCAAAGCATGATTTACTTGGATCTCTTGAGGTGGCAATAAATAAATTTGGAAGCACTGAATTGTATTAGAAAAACATGTCTGAGCATTTAAAGTGAAATAAATGGTATGTTTGCTGACAATCTTTCTCAAGCGTTAATACGAAAAAACCGATTTACTCAAAAAATGGTAATAGAAACTAGCAAACACCTTAATTTGTGTTATTATCCCAGCCAATATAAAATTCAGGGAAGCAGAAATGGCACTGGTGGAGACCAGTGGTAGCAGCTGTTCCAAAACTCCATGGAGCATGGTCTACTTGAGGAATGCCGCGTTACCATGGCAGCAAGCTACTCTGGTGAGCCTTCTGCAACCTCACACAGCTGACTTTGCCCCTCGGGCTGCAGAGCATTGATCCTTCCTTGGGGATTTGGTGGGGTGGAGGTGGCGGCGCATGACCTAACATTTTGTTAAATCTTTGGAGGATACAGGATATATTCAGGTTGGTCCCTGCCTCTAAGGGACTTACAGTTCATTAGGCTGAGCCACTCTACAAAAAGTTCTATGGTTAGATGGTATAAGGGCTCCTGGTGTCCTGAGAAAGAGTCTTTGATGAAGGCGGTAGCAACCAAGGAAGACTTCTTGGAAGGTGGTGGTATTTAAATGGGATTTTGAAGAATAAATGAAATTGAAATGGACTTCCTTGAAACCCTTGTAGCTGTGAATTTTTCAGTTAGCTTGTTTACATTGTATTACTCCCAAACCATGGAGGTTTGGTGTTGGGTCTAAAACTATTCAGTCTGATTGATGTACAGGTGAAGAAATGAAAGTAAGAGAGGGTGAGTGGAGGGCAGAGGTGCTGTGAAGAATAAGACTGTAGTGGCCTGAAGCTGGGAGGACCCCAAAGGGAGGTGCTTGGGTACTGGGGCCTTAGTTCCACATTCCTCAGGGGAGCCTGTAGGCAACTGTTTTCTCCTGACTGACAAGTGACTTGACCAAGTGCCCTCTCCACAAACACCCTACTCTTCTCTGAGTATATGTTTCTGGTAGAATATCACTGGTCCCAGAGTCTTAGACAAGAGGCTTCACTCAGGCAGTAGCTCTGACATTTGGAAGACAGTAATATGTTTAAGTACTTGATGAATATAGACAAGAAATTATTCTTGTTATCATAAACTATATTCTACTTTTGACTGCTTTTAAGAAAAATTTTAATTTTAGAATAGTTTTAGATACACAGAAAAGTTGAAAGTACAGAGAGTTCCCATATACCTCACACTCAGTTTTCCCATTATTAACATCTAATATTAGTATGGTACATTTCTCACAACTAAACATTATTATTAACTGAAGCCCATATTTTATTCAGATTTTCTTAGATTTGATTTTACTTAATGTGCTTTTTTTTTCTGTCCCATTATCCTATCTAGAATTCCAAATTACATTTTTGTCATGTTTCCTTATTCATCTTGACTGTGACAGTTTTCAGGCTTTTCTTGCTTTTGATACCTTGACAGTTTTGAGGGGTACTGCTTTTGAAAAGAATTTAAACCTACACACTGATTGAGGATATGATTGCTATTTGGCCATTTGCTTTTCTAAATGCATTTCATCATTGACTTGACCTTGAATCTCCTTGTTGATTCATTGGTGGTCTTGAGTTTTCAGCCTTCCCTGTCTCCATACCCTTGCTGTGGTCTCATCGTGTACTTCTGGACCTCCTGGCTTTGTGTTTGATTATATGACTGTGTTGGTCAATGGCTTGTGGGGAGAATTGACAGTGAGCCACAACTGAGACTCAGGCTTATGAGAATACCTGTGACTTCACTGATCTTCTCTGCTTTCATCATGGCCATGAGAAGGACATGGCTGGCCTAGCCCACTGGTGTCAGGAGAAGGATGAGATTACCAGGATCAGAGCTACCTTTGGCTGGGCCAAGCTTAGGTCAACTCACCTCTAGCCAACCCAACGATGAACGGACAATATTCAATGACTGAGTTTTAGCCTCTGAGCTGTGGAGAGATGTATTATGCAACCATAGTTAACAGATACATACCCTAAGGTTGAATACACTTAAGACTTAAAAACTTTTTAAAAAAATTAGTTAAAAAAATTTTTTTTTCCTTTGGGAACATGTAATCAAGAGGCCCACATGCCTCATTGGGTTATTTTAGTGTCTGTCATGAGAAGACAGCGTCTCATTGATAATCTGAGTTGTCTCCCCTCTGAGCCAAATGGGCAATGTCCTCAGCTAATTGACAGCCTATGGTTTGGGTAAAATCTAAATCAAGCTGCTTAAGAATGAACTCATTCATTTCCTCAACAGCTACTTCTTAGTTGCCTAATATGTGCTGAGACTTCTGCCTAATGCTGATCTTACAGGGAGGAACAACAGTGGGGGAAGCTCCGGCCCTCAGAGAGCTAGCTTCAAGGGCAGGATGTGAAAATTGCAAAAATTGTAAAAATGCAATTATAAGGGGAACGTATTTTTGATAGAAAAACTATTGTGAGGGATCTGACATGTTTGTGTTCTCAGGATAAGCTTCCCTGAGGAAGGCTGACCAGAATTCCAAAGAGGGGAGCATTCTGTGCAGAGAACGGCACACTTCACAATGGCAGGAAGCATGGAGGCTTCACAGAGATGCATCAAGCCTGGTAGGGCTAGATGTCAGGAAAAAGAGGGGCCTGTGGGGCAGGAGGTGTCTGGCTTCTGACTTCCCAGTGTTTAAACACGCTGGTTGCTTGGGATGTGCCCACTTCCCATGGTAGATACTGACACAGGGAAGAGATTCCTCTCCTCACATCCTGGTAGTATGCTTTTAAGCATATCAGGCCTGGGGTGCCTGGGTGGCTGAGTAAGTTAAGTGTCTGACTTCTGCTCAAGTCATGATCTTGGGGTTCATGGCTTTGAGACCCACACTGGGCTCTGTGCTGACAGCTTGGAGCCTGCTTTGGATTATCTGCTCCCTCTCTTTGTCTCTCTCCTGCTCATATGCTGTCTCTCTCTCAAAAATAAGTAAACATAATTTTTTAAAAAAAGCATGTCAGGCCTAATACTCTCTCTCAGGCTGTATGTAACTTGAGGCTGGGCCAAGAAGACACATGCTGGTTAGTGACATGGAGACTGCTGGGTAGCTGAGCATTAGCTGGCGGGGAGTGTCTAGGCAGTAGAATCTGGCAGCAGAGAGTGATCAGGACCAAGGTGTGATGGGGTCTGTTGGGGTGCCTGACACAACCCTGCCTTACCTCTGAGTCAGCCTGGTTCTGTAAGAGAGCCCTTTCTAATAAATTCCTTTTCTGATTTGGATACTCAGATGATTTCTATTGCTAAACCCGAGAACACTGACAAGCACAGATGGGCAGGTGCCAGAGCATGCCAGGCCTTCCAGGTCAGATTAACGAACATGACCTGTAGCCTAAGAGAACCAGAGGCTCATAAAGAAGTTTCAGGCAAGGGAGGAGACTGTCAGATTGAATCCAGTACTTATAGCCTGGTGTTTCCAATTGAATTCTTCTAGCAGAAGATCCTAAGACAAGGAGCTGAGCGTGAACAGCTTGTTTGGGAGGGGATCTGGTAAGCACCAGTGGGGGAGGGGAGGCAGCCATAAAAGGTATGTTATCAGCTAGTTACTATTGTGGGAAACTGGGGTCAGTTCGTCTGGGGAGCTGCGGGAATAGTATAGAACATGTCTCAGAGTTATCCCACAGGAGTATTTATCCGTCTTTCCTGTCAGTCATTGACTGAAAGCTGCTCTGGGGATGGGGATGTTCACTGTCCAGAACTTCCTATTAGCCCTGAGCAAGGGCTCCAGTGATCACAGAACCAGCCAGGTGAAGAGTTGCGGATACTGGCCGTTGGAAATCTCGGAATCTCTGTACTTAGAAAAGGTTAGTGCTTAGGGGATGTTGAGGTAGGTGGGGGAGGAACACAGGAGTGGATGCTCACCTGGAAAAAACACCCTCAGGTCTGTACAGCTTGCAAACTGCAAAATGCTATCCTGGGTTGAAGGCTATAGAAACAAACTACAGTGGGTGCCCTGTGCTATCCCCCCACCCATGGAAAACTGACCAGTTGATTAAAGGTACAATAACCCCAGTTACTTTCTTTTTAGTCCCTATTATAACTTGTTTCTGCTTTATAAGAAAGTCCAAGCTATGGAGGAGAGCGAATCTTGGCTCATCTTCATAGCTCTGTAACCCTGGGCATGTTACTTAACCTCCTGCTCCTGGAAGTACCTGATTCTAGAAAACAGAAAACTGCACCAGCTTCACTAGTTTGCTTGGACTGCCATAATGAAGTACCACAGACTGGGTAGCTTAAATAGCAGAAATTGATTTTCTCAAAGCTCTGGAGGCTAGAAGTCCAAGACCAAGATGTTGGCAGTCGTGATTTCTTCTGAAGCCCCTCTTCTTGGCTTCTAGATGGCCATCTTCTTCTTTTCTCTTCATGTGGTCTTCCCTCTGTGTGTGTCTGTGTCCTAATCTCTTTCTATGAGACACCAACCATATTGGATTAAGCCCCATCCTAACTTTTAACCTTTACTACCTCTTTAAGGGCCCTATCTTCAAACACAGTCTCCGTCTAGATACTGGGGGTCAGAGCTTCAATATATGAATTTTGAGGAGATATAATTTATCTCATAACACCAACTAAACAGCTTATTCATCAGGACTCCCTTTGGGACGCCTGGGTGGCTTAGTCAGTTGAGCGTCCGGCTTCGGCTCAGGTCATGATCTCACGGTTTGTGGGTTTGAGCCCCGCGTCGGGCTCTGTGCTGACAGCTAGTTCAGAGTCTGGAGCCTTACTTCAGATTCTGTGTCTCCCTCTCTCTCTGACTCTCCCCTGCTTATGCTGTCTCTCTCAAAAATAAATAAAACATTGAAAAAATAAATAAAAAGACTGCCTTCAAAATCTTTAACTCTATGTGTTTACCAACCCAAAGTAAGTAATAATAAAGTGACAAATTTTGCTCAATTCCAACAAATTCTAGGTCTTGCAAGCTCTACCTAAAAATCACCTAAGTCAACTCTAAAACCATTCTCTGTCAAGGTAGTGTTCTTCCTTACTGCAGTAAGTCTAGTAAATGTAGACTTGCTTGATCAACAGTTTTCTCTGTTGCTCTTTGTGAAATTAAAGGATCAAATAAAATGATGAATGAAGACTCTATCATAAAACCTAGCATTTAGGGGTGCTCAATACGTGTTAGCTTTTTTGTTAACCCAATCTCATCGCGAGAGAGAGAGCGTAAGCAATAATTTTTATCTTCCTTTTATTATGCCTCATTAACAAAACAATCTCACTTCAAAAACCTCTGTTTCTCTGTTTTATCTGAATAAATCTGTGCCTAATACAAGTCAGCAGTTTCTAAATTGTCTTCAACTCTTCCTCACAGTCTTTGGAATGTTGGAATCAGTTAGAGGTTAGTCAAAGGTTTTTTAGTGTGTAATACAATTCCACTGAACATGGCAGTTGCTGGGAATTTTGCAGACTCTAGCAGTTGAGTGTGAATTATGGAACCAACTACTGTTATGTAAATTACAGGAACATAGAGAATAATTCCTCTCTCCCTTTAGATCAGAGCATAGCACACTTTATATTGAACAGAATACTTATCACTACCTGATTTTATTAGAGCTACTTCCTTATATGTCTGCCTTTCTCCAAAGCAGAAAGCAACTGGAACAATGTTTTGTTTGCTCCATTCTTCCTTTGTAATCTAAGATAGATTTTTTTTTTTTTTTTGCATATGTGCAGACTTAAATACAAACTGATGGAATAGAATAGAACTTAGCCTTCAGAAGTGAGGGTATTGGGCACTGAGGGAGGAGGAGGACATTTGAGTGCCTCTCATAGATCAGCTGCTTCACATTCTTCCTCCTATTCAATCCTTAATCACCCTGTGAAGTCAGAATTGCTATTCTTTTTCCACAGATGAGGAAGCTGAAGCTTGGAGAGAATACCTTGGCAAAGGTCAGAGTTTAGGTAAATGTCTGATACAAGGAAGTTCAGATCCTCCATTGCTACCTAATGGAAAGCAATGATAAAAACCTTTGCTTTCTTGTTGAGTGACTTGGATAGATTACATTGAAAGCCAACCATGTATGTAAGGCAGCTAAGACGTTATTAGTTTGCATAAAAGCAATGACAACGACAACAGAATAAACCAAGCAAAAGATCTCAAGAGGGGAAAAATAAAAACAATCAAATTGCTCTAACAGTTTGCTTGTCTTAACAATTTTTGCTTTCATGTGCTTCCCTTGGTTTTGGTCAGAGCAGTCATCCATTTAAGTTATTCCTGACTTTCTGTTTTGTTCTTCAATGATGGTTAAGGCAGAGGGCTGTAGGCTTGCCTACATTCCTTATGCATTTTCTTCTACAAGCTTAAAGCTGCCTCTAGTGACTCTACCTGAAGGTCCTTCTTGAATGTTAGTGCCATGTCTAGAGAAGCCAAATATGCTGGAGAATTAATTCTACTGGGGACCTTTGGACTACTCTTGACCATTACCTGCCAGGGAGTTGGTTGTATAAACACCTTGAATCCCTCCCCACTGGGTGGGGGTAACCCTGGGTCATGTACTATGTAGTCTCCCATAGACCCCAGTAGGCCTGAGCCAGAGCTGCCCCAGGTTGTACCTGGTTGACGAACATACACTTTACTGGCTTCAGTCCCTTGCCTGTCTCACTTCCCCACTTCCTCCTCGTGCTTCCTGAGGAACTTCCTCAGGGTACAAAACCCTCTTAAACAAAGTGACCTGCATAGGGAGTGGGGACATAAGAGTTCAGCCCTCCTCTGCCTCAGTGGGTGGTAACTACTGTTATGAAAAGAAAATGGTGGTTCCAGGAGGAGGAGGTGTGGAAACAGAGAGAACCTCCCTGAGATGTGTGACTGGGAGGCCAATCTAGGATTCAGAATATGTTCTAAAATTTTTTTTATGTCTTTTATTTATTTTTGGAGACAGAGAGAGACAGTGCGAGCAAGGGAGGGTCAGAGAGAGAGGGAGACACAGAATCTGAAGTAAGGCTCCAGGCTCTGAGCTAGCCATCAGCACAGAGCCCGACACAGGGCTCGAACCCACAAACTGGTGAGATCATGACCTGAGCCGAAGCCGGCCGCTTAGCCGACTGAGCCACCCAGGCGTCCCAGAGTATGTTCTAAATAGTAATTCATTTTTTTTAAAGTTCATTTATTCATTTTTAAAGAGAGAGGGGCAGTGAGAGAGAGAGAATCCCAAGCAAGCTCCTGTTGGTGCAGGTTGGATGGGGGACTCAATCCTGCTAAGTGTGAGATCATGACCTGAGCTGAAATCAAGAGTTGGAGTCTTAACTGACTGAGCCACCCAGGCACCCCCAGAATATGTCCTATGCATTCTATGTTATTTTGGGGAACCACATGGATGAGAACCCACTGTCTCTGGGCACATACCTCTTTCCCTGTAAGGGCACTGCAGTTGGGTTTCTGACATGTTAATATGGGAAATGTTGATATCAGCAAGGAGAGATGCACATAGAGGCTGAATAAAGATGACAGATGAGGAACTGAATAGACAAGGCTAAGTCCTAGAGCTTTGGCACTATGGCCCTAGACCAGCAGTATCAGCCTCACCTGGGAGCTTGTTAGAAATTCAGTCTCAAAACCCACCTCCTGAATGAGAACTGGCATTTTAACAAGATCCCAGGTGATTCATACACACGTTGAATTTTGAGAAGCATTACCTTAAGAATCTAAAAAATCTGAGGAAAATTTGACACCTTCGGATTTTAATTGGTTTCTCCCTCATTACATCCACATATTTACCTGCCTCCCTGAGCTCTGTCTTTTTTCCCCCCGAAGTATTTTCCAGTCTCTTTAGTCCTGGGGGAGTTCTTATTTTCGTCCAGTATAAATAATTTTACCTAACCTAAACACCAAATCAAATTACTATGTAAACAATTCCAGGTGCTTTCCAATGCCTTCACAGTTATGTATTACAAAGTTAGTCGTGTGATCTTTGGCAGAAAAGTGGCTTGTCTGAACTTAAGTTGCCTCAACTATCAAAGGAAGACTTTGGACTTGAAGGCATCTAAATTCATACATGATTCTAAGTTCTCATATTTCAGTCTGATAGATACAGAGAAGAATGCTTTCGAGAATACTTCTGTGATAGGTTGTTGGAGTAATGGCCCCATTGTATTCATACCTCTCTGTGTGCTCACCTTTGGGTAGTTTCTGCCCCCAATGAGCCTGGCTGTGTGACTTGTTTGGGCCAATGGGCTATAGCAAGCATGCCAAAAGCAAAGGTTTAAGAAATGCTTGTGCTTGCATTTCCTTGCTACGTGTGGGAACAACCACCTTGTGAATAAACCCAGGACATCCTGTTGAAGATGCAGGGCCCAGTCACCCTCCCTTTCCTAGCCAACAGCCAGTACCAAACACAAGACTTGCAAGTGAGGCCAACTGAGACCAGTGGACTCCCAACCACATCCCTAGCTGAATGTATCCACATGAATGACCCCCGACCAGGCAAGTCGATGATCTGAACCCATCTTAAATTGCTGACCCAGAAAATCATGAGTCTAAAAATCCTTATTGTAAGCTACTATGCCCCAATGACTTATTACATAGCAAAAACTAATTTAATGTAACTTTTTTTACTTTAAATTTTCATGGCAACTTTTTACAGGTGCTTAGTTTGGTAGTGATTTACAATAGTGCAATATAGGCACCCATGCAAAAAAATGTCATTTTCATGATGAGATATTAGTTTCCTCCACTACAGTTGACTCTTCAGTGTTTCATTAATGATTGATTCTCGGTTGGCTATACCCTATTTGATGAGAACAGAATGTATGTTTTTCTCACAAAGTTAGCAGCATGCTCCTGCCTCAAACACTGGCTCAGAAATAAATACTGTCCACAATGAAATAGGGCTTCTTCCCCACCCCCGTTTTCTCTCCCTTTTTCTGATTGCAGCTGAATCAACAATCTTGCATCAGGCCATTCTGATTGTATGTATGCTCTTCCAATAGGCTTCTTGTCTAAGGTAGCAGATGTCTTTCCCTCTATCTCTCTCAAGTAATTACAATAGAAGTAAATTGTAGCCCTGTAGCTTATTCAAAGCCGCTGAAAGCAGAGACGGGCTTCAGAGAAACCCAGTAGAACTTTGACATTCATAGGGGTCCCTGGCAGATGGTGTTTGTTGCGTGGAAGGCTCCACAGAGATGAAAGACCCCAGCCACAAGTGGTCTGGGGCCATGATGTTTATAGAAAATGACAAGCATATTCATTGTTTCCTGACTTAAATCAAAACAAACCAAACCAAAACAACTCCCATGCTGTAGTCATAGCCACTTGACATTACCCAGCTCATATACAAGGCAGAATGCATTGTGCCTTTGAGACAGGGGCTGGGAATGTTCTCCTTCTATATGGGACCTGGGCAAATGATACACGTGCTGACAAACAAGTCAACTTCAATATATTGTGTACCTCAAATGCCTATTCATCGGTCACATCTCTCATCTTTCATGGAAGGGCTGGCATTAAGCAATGTCCCTGCAGAACCTCTGAATGGCAACTAACGGACGGCAATGCAAGTTTGAAGACTGTGTTTTTGTGTTTTTTGTTTTGAACCGCATGATGGATGGAAATGGGACTGGAGGTGTTCTGTCCTCGGGTTTTCTTTGGCATTGGGAATTGTGCCCCTGCGGGGGTGCTCATTGTGCACAAGTACATCAGCATGTAACCTGGCTGGTAGGTCTTAAAATGCATCCAGTCTTTTAACTAAGTTGCATTCAAAGCCCAGAATGGGCACTGAAGAGGTCTAGCACATCAAAACAAATCCGAATGACACATCATGTTTTAAAGGGCGGTCTGTAAAGTAGAATTAGGCAAACACTTTTTTCTCTTCTGGTTTATACCCTTCATCTCTGCTGCAGACTGTCCTCTGGCTGTTTGGTTATTGTTCATTTTTCCAGTCATCTCCTAATTGTCCTTCCTGCATCTAGGTCTTTCTTTTTTAAATTCATTTTCTTTATTTTCTAACCTTTCATGTATTGTTTATGTATTTTTTTTAACTCTTCCTGTGTCTCTTCTATCTTGGGGCGGTATTTTATTATTCCTTCTATTTTGAGTTTCTTCTTATTTCTCATATTTCAAGAAATGTCTGCAACTGAATGCAGAAAGGAATAAAGAGCAATGAATGAAAGCGTCTCAAGAGGATGCTGGAGGGAGAAATAGGGATTATACCGAGGCGGAGAGGAACAGATGGCAGCTGCTAGGGAAAGAAAAACACCTCTAATAAATGAATATTTAGTTACCCATTTTCCAAATCTAAGTTTGCCAAGAGAGCCCTAATGGACATGGTCAGAATCAGCCAGGCAAACACAACAGGAGATTGTGAGAAACTATGTCCACTCCAGTGAGAAAAGTAAAAGAGAGATGGGTCAATTAGAAGGGAAGGAGCTTCTGGATGATCCAGAGGAATACTGGGTCTCTACCTGCAGAGTCCACAGAGATGTTCTAGGGAAGAAAGTTTACTGGGGGCAAAAAGTATTAATGTATAAACATTCACATTTTGCCCCTGTCATGCTTACCACTTTCTACTAGGGGAATGGTCAAGTCAGCCCTTCTGTGATTCTTGATCCCAGAAACTTTGGACAGAGAGAGAAAATTAATGTATGTGAGGAGGATAAGCTGAGTCACCCAACTAAAAGCTGGCTGGGGAAAGAGTTTGCTGGAGAGAGAGAGAGAGAGAGAGAGAGAGAGAGAGAGAGCGAGAGAGCGCACACCTCTTTGTGTTCGGGAAGTTGGGAGATGTCAGGACAAGAAGAGAAGATGTAACATTCTCAAACAGGAAGAAGTCTAGGAAACGAGTCTAGGACATGCTGTCACTAGCATCCTTTGAGAGAAGTCTGGAAATACTAGAATTAATTTTGATTACTTTTGCTTGTTGGACCAGGAATGTAGCACTGGCTAAGAGTGGACCTGCTTCGAGCCTGAGAATTACTTATGGAACAGAAGCTGTCCCCTTGGGTCCAGTTCTTAAACCCAGCCGTCACATCACCATGTCAAGACGACGAACACTACATGGCACCTCACAATATGGGAGATATGGAGGTGATGGAGGCAGGCAGCCATTGAGCCCAGTGGTGATTACTCCAGCTGAGGCCAGTTGGGAATTCTAACTCTCTTGTGCTGATACAGGGTTTCTGTATCTCAGATCCTGATGTGGGATCTGAGAACAAGCAGTTTCCCTTGGAGGTGATCTCAGAGATCTCCAGCAGGGCAATAAGGAAAGGAGATAGGGGAGGGAAGGAAACCAGTAGAGGGTATGTTTTCAAGCCTGTTACCTGGAGAAAACTGTACAGGCCCTTGCTGAAGTACTATTTCACCGATACATCCACTTGTAAAGAGATTGAAACATAGAGGCAGATACATATATACACACTTACTAACACACATGTGTATGCATGTGTATACATGTACACACACACACAGAACATATAATTTTAAAACACTTGAATTGCTCAACATGCATGGTGCTTTTCTCTTACATTGGTCTACCTTCAGGTCAGTGACAACACAAATGGAAGCAAGAATGGAAATGTGTGACAGCAGCAAAAAGAGGGGCAGTGGCTCTGGAAATGGCAGCTAATATTTATTGCTCAAGGACAGCTTGTCCACACATGGTGCTGGGTGTTTTTGGTGCGTTAGCAACCCGGTGGAGTCAGAGATGCTATGATTCCCATCTGACTACTGGGGAATGAGCCATAAAGAGGGCGAGGTTTAGGAGTGGAACCTAGGCAGCCTGACCTCAGAGGCTGCATTCTTCACCTCCCTAGCTTTCAGAAGGGAGCCTGAGAGACAGTAGCTATATTGTCAGCAGTAACGATGGTGTTGGTAACAGAATGCAGATGCTTATGGTGGCTAATCTTTGAAGCTGGGAAATGGCCATGGCTTTTAGGTTCAGGGAACCCAGGATACCTTGCTCCCAGGCATGCTCGGCTATGGGTTCACCACCACGGGGTGGTGACTGAATGTGAGGTGGACCCACGGGAGAGGGAGGCTGTCAGGGAGAGCTCAAGGGCAGATAGCACAAGTCTGATGTGTGGGTACCTCCTGCAGAAGGGCAGGGGCTTGCTTCCCCAAGAAATCTGCCTGGGCGGGAGTCTCTTGGCTCAGAAAAAGATCAGCTATCAATAAAGGTGGCAGTTTATTTCAGTACATAACTTTGCCAAGACCACTGCTGGTTGTGCTTTTCTGGATTCTGAGAAAGCCCATTTCCACATTTCGTTTTCTTCCTTCTTTACTCTATTCAACACTATTTTCCAGCCTCCCCCACTCCATCCCAGCCAGCACATTCACAGACACACACACACCACTGCCACCACACACATGCTGAGACCTTAGTAGTTATGTCAAATTTATGGGTATCAGACAGGCATTCCTAATTGGGGGGATAATATAGACTTTTCGAGGTGACTCCAAGAAAGTGGTTTCATTTCTTATTTCCCTGGCTTATTTTAGAAAGGAATTAGGAAGATTTGAGCATTTAATACACTTGCTGTAAGGAAGTCCTTCCATATGTCTACCCTAAGTCTCAATTGCTGTAATTTAACAATGAGCACACCACCAAAGGACAAAAGGCCAACACAAAAGAGGATTAGACATAAAAACCATGAAAGGAGTCATACTTAGATTATCATATGTTTAGAAGCATCTGATAACATTAGTAGCAAAGGTAACAGAAAATTTAGTTTTGGAGAATTGGAAAGGACATAAATATATTTGCAATTTTATATCTTTGTTTAATATTTATTTATTTATTTTGAGAGAGAGAGAATGCATACTCATGAGCAGAGGAGGGGCAGAGAGAGAAAGGGAGAGGATTCCCAAGCAGGTTCTAGGCTACTAGCACAGAGCCCAACACAGGGCTTGAACTCATAAACTGTGAGATAATGACTTGATCCAAAACCAAGAGTAGGACGTTTAACCAACTGAGCCACCCAGGCACCCCTATATGTTTTTTAATCTGTAGGATAAATCAATATTCTCTACTGGAGATTTTATTTTAAAAATCATTCAAAAGCAACAACCAGCATCTTTGGATTCATCTGGTTTAAAGCGTGATAAAAGTTGGAAAACTAAACTCATCTTTATACACAAGTCAGAAACCATCCTGCACCCACTGCACAGAGACCTGCCCCTTTTCCAACTTGGTTATACCTGAGGCAGTAACTGTAACATTCGAAGCACAATTTGGGCAGCACTCTTTCAATCCAGAACCACCAAATGGACACAGTTTTTACATAAATAGTAAACACTGTCTGGAACTGAAATATTTCAGTTCCTGTATGTTTGGAAAACTGCCCAGCTTGATTCATTTGCATTTTTGCTCTGTGTTTGAATCTAGATGTTCCAGCAATGTTTTTGAGCCCAGCTCTGGTTTTCCCTTGATATTGCAAAGTCAGTGCTGGATAAAATACAAAATAAAAAGGTCCATAGGAAGGAAATCAAAACTGATTTGAAATTCTGAAAGTTGCTAAATGGGATGTCCGTTTCTCCAATGAGGTGCTATTTCGAGACACAGTTTTTGGTGTGTCATTTGCTCAGTTTTTGGTCACCCTCACATTTGTTTGGCAACATCTGTTACTACTTGGAGTAATTTAGTCTCTTTGGGGTTGAGGTAGAGGTTCAGGTCTATTTACCTCTGGGGAGAAGCACTTAGTCTTTGGTAGAAACAAAAGTGAGTCATTAGTCACTGCTCTGCTGGCTGAAAAATGGAGTTTTCAGAGTTTACTTTGTGCAAGTGAACTATTCATTTACAATCAGGTACACATGATTTGTGTCTCATTTATCTGTTAGGAAATGGTCTGCAAATGGGTTTGGGCCTGGGTTTCTCAAAGGGCTGATGGAACAGCCACCCTTTTATCTCCCAGTCTGTCAGCATCAATGTTAATGCCGGCCTGCCACTAGCAATAGTTGACTTGCAGACAGAAGCCTCATAAATTATGGTCCTTTGTTGGGTGAATCTCCCAGCAATGGCCTAGAAAGCAAGTATGGAGGGCTCTTCCCTCTCCAGGATGCAAACAGGTTGGAAATGAGGTGGGTGAGGGGGAGGGACAATGGCTCCTGTTTGCCTGACTTGACAGTCCCCCTCTCTTTCTCCACGAAGAAGCCACTGTAAGATCTAAAGCCAATTATTCCCTGCTGGGCCTTAGTGTTGCCATTGTTCTCCTTGGAAAGCACTCTGAAGTGCTTTGGGGGTCCCCTCTGATGATGGAGGTCAAGAGACAGTTTTATAAAATCTGAGGCATAGCGTGAGAACTCTTGGAGCTGATCTGTCAGTCCCTGGCCGCATCGCATGTCGCTTTGGGACCCTTGAAATGTGGCTGGTGCCAACTAAAATGTGCTGAGTGTGACATGCACATAGGATTTTGAAGACTGAGGATGAAAATAAGAATGTGAATATTTCATGAACACATCGTAGGATATGGATTACGTTTTGAAATGATAACATTTTGTAATACTGGGTTAAGTGGAATCTATTAAAATCACACTTTAACTGTTGTATCTTTTTAAATTTTTAAAGTTTTATTTATTTATTTTGAGAGAGAGAAAGAGAAAGAGAAAGCATGAGTGAGATAGGGGCAGGGAGAGAGAGAGGGAAGGGGAGTTCTAAGCAGGCTCTGCACTGACACACGACAGAGCCTGACACACGGCCAGGAGATCATGACCTGAGCCAAAATCAAAAGTCAGAGGCTTAACTGACTGAGCCACACAGGCACACGTTGTCTTACTTTTTTAAATATGCCTACTAGAAAACTGAAGGTCATCTATATGGCTCCCCTTATTTTGGGGGACTCATTTTATTTTAAAACTCTTTTAATGTTTATTTTTAAGAGAGAGAGACAGAGAAAGAGAGAGAGAATGAGCAGGAGAGGGGCAGAGAGGCAGACACAGAATCTGAAGCAGGCTCTAGGCTCTGAGCTGTCAGCACAGAGCCTGATGAGGGGCTTGAACTCACTAACCACGAGACAATGACCTGAGCCAAAGTTGGAGACTTAACCCATGGAGCCACCCAGGTGCCCCTTCAGGGTGGGGCTCATTTTATATTTCTAGTGGGCAGTGTTGGTCTTGGTGTCCTTCACAGAGGAAGACACTAACTAGGGTAAGTGACCCAAATTCCTCTTTGAGAAAATAAAGTCTGAAAGAAGGAGGAAAAAGACTTGAGTTTGGGACATGGAAATCTAACAGCATTAATGTTCTGTTCATATAGAGTTTATGTGCTGCATTTCCTAGTTCTAAGGCAATTCTCTGTGGCAGATTTAGTGGCTACAGCTAGATATTATGGATGACACGCTACTTTAGCCCATGACTCCCTAATGGCCACACCTCTCCTCTTAGAGTTTTGGAAAAAAAAAAAAACTGTGCAAAGAAGGGTGGACATTTTCGCTACCAGGGGTGAGACCTGGCAATGTTTTCCTTTCCTGTTAATGCCCAGGCTTTCTGTTTGTCTTTGGGACTGTTGCTTGGCACTCTGTGCTTCATTTTCTCATTTGCTAAAATGTAAAAATTTGGCATGTGGGCTTTATAGGACCGATACCTAAATTAAGTGATTTCATGGGTTCAGAAGTATTTTGAAAAGTAGTCAATGGTTCTTAACGAGCGGGTCACCACTGAGTCTTGAAGGAACAGAATGACAGTCGAGAAAAAGGAGGATTTACTTCTGGAGAAATTACAAGATATCAGAAGTCCCTTGTTTTCCTGCCTCTGAGGTTGTTGTTATTTCATGATTGCTCCCACACTGATGTCAGAATTTGCACCTGGCAGGAAGACTATCCCAGATGGGAGAGTTTTGAAGTGTGTAAAATCTAGTCTCTAAACATGAAAAGGGAGATATTGCCTTTCAGTGTCATCTGCTTTGTAAAGATCTTTGATGAGGTGGTGTATTCGCAACCAGGATAGATCATTCTCAAAACCAGAGGTTGCAGAGTAAAGCAGTCAAGCTATACAACCTAAGTGGAATATCATTTATTTATCTCTCTGGGTTCTTCTGTTTAGTGAGGGCTGCTGTGAGCACATAGTGAACAGGGAACAGGGAGAAATGCTTTTCTACAAAGCAAGCTGGTTCTAATGGCATTTGGACTATGTGTCAATTATAGCAGCAAGGAAAGAGAAAGAGAATTCTTCTCTAGAGATATTGTTGAATCTACAAAATCGGACTTGGAGTCATTATTTTACGTCTTGTAAAACTCGCAGCCTCCTATTTTATTCCAGTTTAGATTCCTTGAGGGGCCATCTAAAGGGGTCTTGTCTCCTGAAAAGAGACCTACCAGGGTCAGAAGATGTGTGTTCTTGTCCCAGGCCTGGTCTATCCTTTATAAACCACACAATGAAGGCACATCTGTCACTGTCAATGTGTGCTTTAATGGCCCACGATATCTACTAAAAGCCGAGAACTTCTTCATACTTCCCCAGAATGAAATGATAAATCACCCACTTTTAGATTCATTCATCTACTTTCCGGGTCACCTTGGAAGACCAGCAGCTTACAACATCAGTTAAATGGCGATGACACCACCAGGCCCTTCATTGCTCTGTTGGGATAACAGGTTAAATATGTTCAAGCTCTTTAAGAAATATATACATAAGAAATATTCATGTAATATTTGTCAGGAATTACCAGGAAATAAATTATTCTACTCAAAAGAATTTTCTAGGAACTGAAACTTACCTATTTAGCACCAAATGGATTTAAGTAGTAGGTGTTTTCTATGGAAATCTTTCCAAAATCTACTAAAATGCAAAGTAGAAATGAACCTTTTTTTTTTTCTTAAAAATAGTATGTTTTCATTAAGGGGCTCAATTAATACACGTTGATATAATTGGAATTTCTCAGAGTAGATTTGCCCTGAAATTAATGGTCTTAAACTACTCTGATTGTTGAATCTTTCTGATGGCTTTTCATTTTTAGCTCTTCTATCTCTGATAAAGACTTCATTTATTTGTTCATTTCTCCACAAATGTTTTCTGACGGCCTACTTGATCCAGGGTCCCATGTGACCAAATGGGTATATTAAGATGAATGAGACCCAGTCCATGATCTCAAAGACATTTTTCTGTGCAGTGAGGGAACAGACTGACTTTGAGAATTATGTTTGCACAGAAAATGTAGTTTGCATGGACTGGCGACATTTATTTTGGCATTTTAGAGGTCAGGGGAAGATGAGCAAGACAAGATCTCAACCAGTGTAGCTATTATCACATTATTATTTTGGTAGCCCTTTAATTAAAAAAGTTTTTTTTTAAGATTTCCTTTTTAAGTGACCTGTACTCCCAATATGGGCTTGAACTCACAACCCCGAGATCAAGAGTTGAATGCTCCACCAATTAAGCCTGCCAAGCACCCCATTCTTGGTAGCTCTTTTAAATGGTTGGCGATATTAGGTGATAAAACTTCTGCATAAAAGAAATATTATCACACTTGTTGATATATTATCAAAGCTGATATATCAACCTTGTGATAGCAAATGAACTTCCAGACACTGTGTCTCAGGGGAAACTTTAGTACATCTGCTTTCTCATTTCTTGGCCCGTTAGGTCAAGCCTTTGAATCAAGAGTGTCTTTAATGAAGCAGGCAGCATGGTGGATGGAAGGAGTTCCAGATGGAAATTAGGAGACCTACTTTTGACCTTCAGCTCTTCTGTTAACTCTGTAGAACTCAGTAAATAGGAGAAGATAACATTTGGATCAGCAAAGTCTCTTCTAGCTCAATAATTATATAATAACTACCAGTGAAGATTTTATTTCCTCCTTGCTACCATAATACTAGCTTATTTTATGGTCCTAAGAAAAAGAGTTCTCCCTGCATTGTTTCACTTCTCTTCTGGTCATGGGTGAAGCAGCAGAAGAGAGGTTGCCAAGTCCTTCATGACCTGTCTCTTGCCATTCTCTTCAGTTTTATGGTAGACTGTGCAAAAGTGGCCACAATACTTCAATTCTCCCGGTATGCTTCACTCACTCTTTTGTGATGTGATTTTTTTGGGTCTCCTTTTCATCAAGAAGAATTGAAGTCTCTTTCTCCTCCTGTTGAATCTGGACTGATCTTATGACCTGCTTTGATATTTGTTCTGTGATGGTGTGTCAGTTCTGAGGTTAGACCTCGAGAGGAATGGTTGCCTCTGCTCTCCCTGGGGTCCTACTCAGTCACCAAACTGGACCAGCCTACCAGAAGAGGAGAGACCACAAAGAGCAGAGATGAATAACTCAAATGTGTCTACCAAGGCCCCAGACATGTTAGAGGGCCTGGCTAAGATCAGCAAAATTGCCTACATGACCCAAATTGTCCATGGATATACGAGGGAGTCGCCTAGCTGAGTTCAGCCTAAATTATTGATCTGCAAAATAGTTAGCTGAATAGATCATTGTTGTTTTAAGCCATTAACTTTTGGGATGGTTTGTTACGCAGCAAGAGCTATCTGATACATACACAAAGGTCCTTACATAGCAGTCACCCTGCCATCTTTCTGTTCCTCAAACACATTCCTCCTCCTCCTTTGCCTGGAATGTTCTTCCTTCAGATTTTTGCATATTTGGCCCTTTTTTGTGTATGTGATTCAGGTGTCATCTTAAATGTTGCCTCTTTGGAGATGCCTTCTTTGACCATCGTACCTAATGGTACAATGATTGCACAACATGATTTTTTCCTAAGTGTACCACCTACGCATCTTCTATCACATTGCTCTGCTTTCTACTCTGCACAGTATTTACTATTTCTTGATATTTATTTCCTTTGTTAGTTATTGCTTTCTTGGTTATTCTCTACCTTGCCTAATTAGAATGCAAATGCCATGAAACGAGGGAGCCTGCTCTATCCCCAAAGCCTAGACAACTTACTCCTGGTGTATGGTAGAGCACACAATGAGGCATTGGGAAAAGGGTAGAAGACATTCTTCAGTTTGCTACAATTTGACAGATGCAGTATATAAAACACAGGTAGTTGTATCCACCAGCATTAACAGAGTTGCGTTCTGGCCTGGTTGTCTCTGGCCAGCACCACCTTTTAGCCGCCCTGGTCTGTGTGTCACATCCCCTAATGGCTTATTACCTGTGCTGCTCACTTCAGAATAGCCTTTGACATACTCCCACTCATCTACTAAGGCTTTCAGTGGAATTTTCAGTTCCTCCTTCTATTCATCTGTGGTCACCAAGGAGAATTAATTATTCTTTTATCTATGTTTTTAGAGCTCATAACAAATGTTTCTATGATAATTTCTTCCATTAGCCAGAGAATTCATTGATGTTGGAAACTATTACTTATCCAACTTTGTATTCTCAAATACAAAGAAGACTCTCCAAAAGTATTTGCCAATTAAATAAGGCACAATCTGTGAAATAACTTGGCATGGTAGAGAGAATCATAATCTTACAATGTCACATGGCTGACACTCTTGTTTCCTGTGTGGACCTTGCTTTGTAAAATATTAAAAGAAAAAATTAACATCTCATGCTACCCTTCTTGGAATGAATGAATGAGTCAGGTACCCTCTGCAATACTTTCCCTCCCAAATAACCTACCCTAGATGAGTAATGCATAACATTTGGATTTACGAAGCTCTTTATAAGTTATCAATATAGTTATTAGAGAGATTTTTTCCAAGAGGACTAAAGGGTTGTGATTAGGCGGGACAGTAATTTCTTCAGGAAAGATATGAAGGCTGAAAGAGTTTAAAGGCAGCTCTTCCCAATTGCTCTGAACTCTATACAGGACATGAGAAAGATTTCTAGACTCACCGAATGTTTCTGTTTGTGAACCCAATGGTCTCACCAGGTCTTCCACAGGTGGAGTGCTAATGAGAAACGCGGGGGTAGAGGTGGGGGTGGGGATATTGTTCCCATGCAATATGCACTTAAACTTAGAGAAAAGCAGTTTCATTTTCAAAATCCAGTGTCCTACAGATGCACTAAGTCATCACCTGCCTAGGGCCATCTGTTTGAGGATCAAATGGTTCTCTTTGGGAAGCTTCAGCCTTTTATATCAGTCAGTAGGCAGGCTCCCTCACCAAAGGGCTTATTTTAATTAATCAATTTATGTTGGCATACTTCATTCATTTGGTGTCAATGCCAGGTTGAAAACAAATCATCTACTTAACAAATGATTTATCTGCAAACCAAGAAACAATTGTGGAACTAAGGAAATTCACATAAACCTTGCACAAATTACATTGTCAATACATTTTAGCTAAAAAGAGATAAGACTGTCTTGTCCACATTTATGTCCATATAATTGTGTTTTAGGAAGCTCTATAAAATAGTCCATTCTAATAAATCTTGTGTTCAGTACCAAGACATTCTTCATGCAAATTCTGCCTTTATTCTGGGAGTAACTCTTTTGCAGAAAAATGTCCAGATAAGAAAATACTGTGGCACTCATAAGCAAATGACTAAACAGTAATAAGATGTATCATGTTGAACCTTTTTACAATAATAATTTTTAATGTTTGTGTATATATGGTACCCTGCTAAACTTGTAACGGTTTGATTAATTACCCATGGAGTAACTTGATAAACTTTTTTTCCTATTTATTTATTTAACAAAGGTTTAATGAGCGCCTGGTGTTTATAGATGCCATGTCACACGCGGTGACTGTAAAGAATAAATAAGGTAGATGAGATAGCTTTCTACGTTTACTTTATGGTTAAGCTTTCTTGTCCCGAAGGCACAGTTATTAGGCTATGTGCTCTATATTTTTCGTATCAGGTCCTCATAATGACCCTTTGAGGGATAGAGCATTACACCCGTTTTAAAGATGAGGATACAGAGTCTAAAAGGATTCAGGTGCCTAGTTTAAATCATGTGGCTAACCAGTGGCAGAGCTGGGATTTGAAGCAAGAAAAAAAATGAAGCCCGGCAGGGAAGAGAAAGAAAAAGCAAGACTGACCATAGGAACAAAACAATCTGGAAAAGCTATTGGTAAATTTAAACATGCTCAGGGGCACTGGTAAAAGACAATAGTCTTTTTTGCCCAAGGCCTGGGGTTGCCTGAGGTTCTGGGGTAGGCAGGATAGCTTACAGAGAAAAGTCTGACAAATGCGTGATTTTTTTCTTTGTTTACATCCTACACCTGGCAATTTCTAAGTTCATACACTTTGACTTAATGTGAAGTCAAGGCTGCAGTACTGAGAGGAAAAAAATCTATGTATGTTCTTAATTTTGATCTCTTGGATCCTGGTTGTTGGTAAATGTAGAGATCTTTCAGTTTGGGAATATTCCTGACAACTTCACCGTGTTGTAGGTGTGTGTGTGTGTGTGTGTGTGTGTGTCTTTGCTGGCACCATAAAACATGTGGGACATCAACTAACTTTTAAATTCCTTAATTGAAATTAAAATAATCAAGACATTGCATTGGAAGCAATTTGTCCCTTGCTAGTAAGCAGCAGGAAAACAATAAATAACAAAATATATATTGTTTATAATCTTCGTATTTTAGAAGGTTGTAAATAGAATTGGGCTATAAAATGAAATGAAAGGGCCACTTTTGCTTTGCAATATTTTAGGTGTTATGACAGTGTTTATACTAAATCTATCTGAGTAAAAGGTGACCTCAAATATAAGATGATGCCCTATTTTCCCAAGAGGAATATACACAACACGTCTTATGGGCAATGTAAATCTGAAGGCTTTTTGGGAAATGGATGGCCAGTCCAATGCCTCCTTATGGTAATTATTTTTGACTCACATTGAAAGTGACATCTGTGGAGTGTTGATTTAAAACCATTGTTTTTTCAGACCCTTTTTTATCCAAAGTCTTTCCAGGTGCCTTGGACATCAGGGTCCTCCTCCTGCTGGAACCTGCTTTGTGAGTCATCACACAGTTGTCAAAACAGGGCTCCTAACGGTTTACCTTGTGTGGCCGTTTATCTGCGGCCGTGCACTTATTTTTAATCTATATCTGATGTCAGTGCTAGAATTTCCATCCTAAGTTCCAAGTTCCTATTCATATAACATCAAACAGCTCTCCTCATTGATCCGCAGGTCACACCCTTCACTGACACTGTCTTGCTTTTTTAAAGTGATTTGAAAAGGCTTGTTTACAATGCTACCCCACCCTGAAGCCCAAGGCCATATCCAAGGTGATGGTGACTAGAATCTGGTGACCAGGATCGCCTTTGTGAAGTTTTCTTGCATCTTTTATTCTTTTGCTTCAGCAGGTCACTTCTATGAGCATCCAAAATTAGCATCATTTAAGGTTGTTTAAGGCAATTTATGTCTCTCCCTTCCAAAAAAATTTATTTTTCAAATAAAATAAATGTGAAAGTACCTAATATTCTAAGAGCCTTTGAAGGACTTCATCTTAAGGCAACACACTCACTTTTGAGGGTCATTTTGGTAAAGCCTAAACTCGTATTACAACAGAGTCAATATTTTATGAATTCAACTGAACAGTATTATTGAAAAATCCTTCTCATTACTAATCAAAAAAGTGTAAAAATGAGGAAATAAGAAAAATGAAAAATATTTTCATTGTAATAATCAAAGCATAAATAAAGTTCAAATTTCCCTTGACTACACCTGTACTTCTTAGATGCCCAGACATCAAAATCTCACCCTCTTCAACTCATTGGAAATGACCAAAAAAGATGTAAAAAGAGAAAGCTGCACACAGGCTGTAAACCAGGGAGTGTGCCAGGAGCTGCCTGGCTTCTCTGGAAGATTCAGTTGGGAGGGGCTGGGCAGGGATCTTCAGAGAAGACTCAGCCAACCAGGCTCTAGGAGATGAATTTTCATAATGTCGAGCGGCCCTGTGTAGAGGGTGCCCAGAACAGTGCAAACTCCAGGGTCCAGTGGGCACAGATGGCTGTACCAGACACAGGGCTGTGGACTTGTATAGGGGGCAGCTGTTACCAGCCAGCCCTGGAGATCCTGCTGGGGCTAATTCGTGCCTGCTCAGTGAAGGGGCAGGAGGCAGGCTGAAAGACCATCTTTCAGGCTGGGGCGCCTTCCCCTGAGTCTCTGAACAGATGGGCTCAAACCAGAGTGAATTTCAGTTTTTTTCTCTTCTTCTTTCCCCAGGGCCTAAATTAGGTGGTCAGCCGGCTGTCTCGTGTGACAAATGAGAGTAAATACACACCTGCTTCCTTGAGGAGGAAAAGAGACACCCTAAACCTGATGAAGCCTAACTCATCCATCCCAGAGAGTCAGAACCAGTGTTTTCTCCAAAATAAATCTACAGTGTGGGATAGGAGAAAGAATAAATGTCTTTCTAGTTCCCAATCAGGTTCATGAAGGTAGAGCTCAGAGTTCCTAAGAGGAAGGCACTTTGATAGCTCTAAAGATTGCTTAAGAGCAGAAACAGGATTATTAAGTCCAAAATTGTCATTCCAGAAGAACAGCAGATAGGATTAGTGAAGGAAAAGGCAAATTTGGAAAGTTCTTCCAGAACTTGGAGGGAAAGATGAAAGTATAAAAATGATGGAAGACAGGATAAATGGAAGATGGGTCAGAGACATCTAGTGTTAATTTGGAATGTGATATAATTCCAGTAAAAAGTCCCAAGGGATATTTTTAGGGACTAGGTAAAAATTACCCCAGCGTCCTTCTGAGAAAACTAACTGGAAAGGAAAATTAAAAGGATGATCGTTACAGACAGCTGTAATGAAGGAAGATGGACAGGCTTGCAAACATATCATATAGCCAAGTAATGCAAACAGAGAAGTTAGCCCCAAGAAAAGAGAAAATGGATGAAACAAAATATGAACCCCAGAAACTGACCCTTGTGTTTAGCATATGATAAGGTGGTTTTGCAAATTAGAGAGGAAAGTATGGATTGTGTATTAAGCCATACTGTGAGAATCATTTAACTATTTTATGGTATTTTATAACAAACATCAAAATAGATCCTGTTGTGTTAAAATTATTGCACGGAGAAATGTAATCTAAGACAATCAGGAAGATGTCTGGTGAAAAGGCTGGAGAAAGACTTTCTGGCCAAAAGAAAAAAAAAAGGAACAGATCATGAAATAGATTTCCAAAAAAGTGAAAATTTAGGGGCTCCTGGCTCAGTTGGTTAAGCACCCAACTGTTGGCTTTGGTTCAGGTCATGATCTCACCATTTGTGGGTTGGGGTCCCATGTTGGGCTCCACGCAGACAGCCTGGATCCTGCTTGAGATTCCCTCTCTCTCCCCCTTTCTCTCTGCCTTTCCGCTGTTTGCAAGCTCTCTCTCAAAATAAATACATATTTTAAAAAATTAAAATTTAAACTTTCTGTACATAAAAAATCTGAAATATGATTAGGGTGTCAAGGATATCTTAAACATCATAGATTAAATATTTGTAGTATACATATTACCCATAAAGAATATAACTGCATGATAGATAATAAAGATAGAAAAATGGCAAGATAAGACAAGCAATCAACACATAGAGGTGTAAAACATGCAAATATTTGGGAAACATGCCACCAGAAAAAACAGCCTTTCCCAGAGAAGGGGGCAGGACTGAGTAAGCAGCCTCATCTCCTGGTGAGTTTGTAAGGGTACTAAGATGATCCGCTCCAATACATGGAACTTAGGAAAGTCCAGTTCTTCTTCTCTATAGAATCTTCTTGAAAAAAAAAATTACTTATAGCCAAGGGTCGGATAGCAATTAAAAAATTTAAGAGTGAGGGGCACCTGAGTGGCTCAGTTGGTTAAGCATCTGACTTTGGCTCAGGTCATGATCTCACGGTTCGTGAGTTCGAGTTCCACATCAAGTTGTGCTGACAACTCAAGCCTGGAGAATGTTTGGGATTCTCTCTCTCTCTCTCTCTCTCTCTGCCCTTCCCTGGTTCTCACTGTCTTTATCTCAAAAATAAATAAATATTTAAAAAATTAAAAAAAAATTAAGAGTGAGGATACAAAAGGATTGGCACTAAGAGCTTAAATATGGTTAATAATATTAACTTAAAACAATAGCAACAGAAGCTCTAGAGCAGTTTCCCAATCTCAACACTACTGGGATTTGGGATAATTCGGATAATTCTGTGTTGTGGGCTCTGTCCTTCACACTGAGAATGTTGAGCCCTGGCCTCTACCCACCAGATGTCAGGAAGAACCACCTCCCCACCAGCTGTGGCAATCCTAACTATCTCCAGTCATTGCCAAGTGTCCTCTGCAGCGACAAATCATCCCCTCTCCCAGTGAAAACTGAAAGGACACAGGTCTGAACCAAACTGACTCCATGACAGGCTTCAAGTTTCCTCTGACCTTGGAAGCCTAAGTGTCAGTTTCCCAGAATCATCAGACAATAAAAGGGCATAGGTTGCTCAACCAGGGACCACCCTTGTAACACCCAATCAGGAAAGGCCAGCTCACACCCTTAACATTGCTAAGGGCAGGCCTAGAGATAGAAGCTATAGATAATCACTTATTGCTTAAGGCTAGTTACATTCTACGTGGGTGTCCTGGGTCCTGGGTCCACTCTGTAATTGGTTAATACTCTAAATGTTGTGACTGGGTCCCGCCAAAAGTAATGAACACTCTGGACAATGTGTATGGTTAAAGTTACTACCAATGATGTTATGCAATAATGATTGGACCCCTGTACCTGTGTCACAATTTCCTGTAACTCCCCCTTCCCAAACCCATAAAGGCCCTACCCCGCCCTTGTTCGGGGCTCTCAGCATGGATCCACTGCGCTGGTAAAGTCTGTGAGCCCGAGTTTAGGCCCGGCGAGCCTAAGCCCGTAATAAAGCCCTTTGCTTTTGCATGCGTGACTCGGTTTCCCTGGCGGTCTCTGGTTTTGGGGGACAAGATTGAAATCTGGGCATAACAAAAACCATTGTTCTAAAGTCAAACTATACCATGTAAACTATGGGGGGCGGGGGAAGCTAAGTCTGGAATCCCCACTTATGTCAATTGAAATTGGAAAGTAGCCAAGTGGAGGGAAAGTAAGAGCATGTTGAAAACTAGTGTCTTCCTCACAGATCATCTCATAAATACTACTTGCTAGTTGGTGTTTTATAATTAGAAAAAAGTGGATTGATATATGTTTAACTTCTTATGGTAACCATGAGGAAAATAAATAAGAGTAAAAAGATAATCCATAAAAGACAGTAAAAAGGAACTGGTCTAGAGGTTTCAAGAACAAATATATTAATTTTGGGGCACCTGGATGGCTAAGTCGGTTAAGCATCCCACTCTTGATTTCTGCTTGGGTCATGATTTCACCGTTTGTGGGTTCAAGCCCTGCATCAGGCTCTGTGCTGACAGTGCGCAGCCTACCTGGGATTCTCTCTCTCCCTCTCTCTGCCTCTCCCCCTTCAAAATAAATAAATCCATTAATTAAAAAAGATAATAAATATGTTACTTTTGACATAAATAAAGATGTCTTAGAGCACCACACTAAAAGAAAATTATTTTTAGTTGAGATCAAAAGTCCAAATTCAACTGTATGCTATTTTTATAAGTTACCTAAAGGGGCCCCTGGGTGGCTCAGTCGGTTGAGCATTGACTTCAGCTCAGGTTATGATTTTGTCGTTTGTGGGTTCAAGTGCTGCATCAGGCTCTGTGCTGACAACTCAGAGACTGGAGCCTGCTTCTGATTCTATGTGTTCCTCTCTCTCTGCCCCTCCCACTACTCTGTCTCTCTTTCTTGCTTAAAAATAAACATTAAAAACATTTTTTTTTAATTACCTAAAAAAGTAATTGTCCCAGGAAGGCAAAAAATAAAGGAGTTAGCAAAGCTAAATCAGGTTCATGTACTAACAGGGGAGCAAGAGTATCAATACTAACTGGACAAAGTAGACCTGAAGACAAAGAACATTGAATGATATGACTTTTTATTGACAAGAAACTATGTTCACAGTAAGGATATAATGATGATGACTCTGAACCAAATACTATCACATCGGAACACATGACTCACACTTGCCACTTGCCATGTGCTATAGACTGAATATTTATATCTCCCCACCCCTCAAACTCATGCTGAGATCCTAACCCTCAATGTATTGGTTATTTGGGGGTGGAGCCTTCGGGAGGTGCTTAGTTCAGAAGCATGGAGAGCTCAGGAATGGGATTAGTACCCTTATGAAAGAGATCCCATAGCTTTCTCATCCCTTCTGCCAAATGAGGACACAGTGAGAAGATGGCCACCTAAGAATGAGAAAGCAGGTCCTGGACAGAATCTAAATCTGCTACCATTTTGATCTTGGACTTCTCAGCCTCCGGAGCTGTGAGTAATAAATGGCTGCAGTTTAAGCCACCCAGTCTGTGGCTTTTTTGTGATAGCAGCCTGGGCAGACTGCAGGGAGCCACCAGCCTGGAAAGGGAGACACAGGGAAAAGATTCTAACTCAACCTGCAGTCTGGAGCACACTGGCCAGCCAGTGCTGCTTCAGACAATTGTGACAGTGAACCTGGCCCCCAGTGGTAAATCCACGATGCTCCAAAGTTGAGCGGTCTCTTTCTGTCTTCCCTGCTCGAGAAACTCAACTGTAGTACCAGGACACTCACCATTCCTAATTCTCTAATGTTAATAGTCCTTTTTTGACTTTGAACTTGGCTGTTCTCATTGTGTACAACACCCAGAACATACCTCGCAACACCTGTTCATTAAATTTTCTTCTCAAACACCAACTATTGTAATTAATGTGGTACATGCAATTGTAATTCAATTCAAATGTCATGGAAACATTAATCCTCTAAAACACCTTTAAAAACAAATATAAAACACAAAGGGTCCACTTTGAATATCATTTAAGTGTAGCTCACTCTCTAGATAATTTTGCTCCTTTATTAACAGTGAAATATGACATTTTACGTTTATGTAGCATCTTCAAGCCAACAGAAGAAGCCTTTCTGAACGTTATTGTTAGGAAATGTCACTGATGGGCCTACTGCTCATCTTTTATATTAGAAGTAATTTCATCAAAACTTTTAGGGTTGAAGTGAATTTACCATAAGGAAATTCTTCCCACACTACCCCTTCTGATTAAAAAGGTTATGGTAATTAATTTTAGAAAATAATGCAACACAAAATTATAAACATTTTCAATTTAAGGGATAAAAGGTGATTCTTCAAAGGTGAACAAAAATCCTCCTTGCAAGGACTTTTAATTTCTAAATTAAAATTTTTTTTAATGTTTATTTTTGAGAGATAGAGAGAGACAGAGCGAAAGCAGGAGAGAGGCAGATAGAGAGAGAGACACAGAGTCCAAAAGAGGCTCTAGGCCCTGAGCTGTCAGCACAGAGCCCGATGAGGGCTCGAACTCATGAACTGTAAGATAATGACCTGAGCCAAAGTCAGATGCTCAACTGACTGAGCCACCCAGTTACCCCATTAAAAAAAATTTTTTTTTAAATTTTTTTGAAAGAGACAGAGAGGCAGAGTGCAAGTAGGAGAGGGTCAGAGAGAAGGAGACACAGAATCTGAAGCAGGCTCCAGGCTCTGAGCTGGCTCACAAGCCTTGAGATCATTACCTGACTCAACTGACTGAGCCACCCAGGCACCCAGAGAGGATAACTTCTGATGCTCTCATTGTACTCTGTTCCCATCCAGGACTCTGCTTCATGCGTGGTGGTTACTCGGCAAAGACCTGAATTGGAGGCTATTGTTCATTTCAAAATGAATATTTTTTTCTCATGAACCATTATTGTAAAGTATCTCTTGCTTCTGGTTTTTCATCAAATGTATTTTTCCAGAAAAAAATAATAAAACAGAATAAAATAATGCAACACAAACCCTGCTGGAAATACAATAAGGCCCATTTCAAAGCAGCGATTTGAGCTCAGAGGTTCTCTTTTCCTTCCTACAAATATTCTATTGAAATAGCCAAAGGGATGTAAATTTAAGAGAAAATATGCAACAGAGCTGAAAAGCC
>NC_043711.1:65264912-65269064 GCF_006229205.1 Suricata suricatta
ATTAGTGGTGGCCTTCAGGATGCAGGAGCCAGATGGCCTCTGCTGGCATCAGGCGCAGCCCTGCTTTCCTTGCTGTGACATGGTGGTAATAATAATTGTACATGTCGTAACTATCTAACCCACACAGATTGGTTGGGATGAAATAGGTTAACATATGTAATGCATTTAAAACAATGTTTGGAACACATTAAGTTCTCAACAAGTGTTTGCTGAATGGAACTTTGCATCTCACTGAAAGAATTAAAAAAAACCCAGAGATCATCCCAATTTTAAATTTATAACCTCAGTGCGATTTAAAGGATATTTCTATTAACATGACATGAACAATTTTCTATGAGAAAAGAATGAACAGGAAAAAGAGAACCTTTTAAGAAATTCAAAGCAATTACTGTTCCCAAATTTAATTTAGGAATAGAATGGACATTGCTAAAAATTAAGTTAATGAATTCAAGGAATTATCTCAGAGAAGAGAACAGAGAGAAAGAAACAGAAAGTCAGGAGAAGAGGCATGGAAGAGAGATCCAGAATATCTTTTATTTATATAATGTCAATTTTAAAAAAGGAGATAACAGAGGAAATGGAGGAGAATAAGGAAAAAATGTTTTTGGTCTGCACAAGTTTCCTTTCAAATTAGTAACTCTCACTGAATGGCAAACAAGATTTTTGAAAATAAGTCATATTGTGGGATATTTCTAAATTTCCAAAATAAAGGAGAAGCCCTACAATCCTTTAGATAAGGCAAAAAAAAAATTCCCCCAAACAACCCCCCCCCCCAAAACCTCTAAAAGATGGCAAATCAAACTGGACTTTTTATTTGAAACACCAAATGCTAGGAGAAAATAGAACAGGATTTACAGAATTCAGAGGAAAATGGATTGTGGCTCCTGAATTCAATCTGAAGCTCTTACCTTAATGTGTGAGGGCAGAAGAAACAAAATAAAGTTGCTTATTCCAGTTAAAGGCTGGGAAGGGAAAAAAGGAAATATCGGAAAAGTGTAGTATACAGACTTAGAAGGAAGGACATAAAATCCTCATAGCAGTCATAATGAATATGAATGACTTAGATGCCTAAGAAAGACAAGGTTGTTAAACTGAATGAACCAAAGCCAACACCAGTTAACACACTAACACCAAGAGACACACCTATATAAGGAAAGAAAGGTTGCAAGAAAGAGATAGTGAAAGACCCGCTGAATGAATGCAGAATAACCCCTACTGGAAAAGCAGGACAGGCAAGCATTAGCATCAGGAGGAAGAAACCATGGTGAAAGTATCAAAGAGACAAAGGGAATATTTCTTATTGTTAAAAGGAATATCCTCCAGAGGGATGCAGCAATCACAAAACTTTACGCATTCATTATAGCTTTGGAATTGGAATCGGCAACTCTTAGAAATAAAAGGAGACATCACCTAGACCTCAATTATGGTAGAGACTTTGCATGCTGCCTTCAGATATTGGCAGACCAGGAAGAACAAAAAATCGCAAGGATACAGAGGATTTGTGTAGCGTAATGAAAACATCAGATTTAATGGTTATGTAGCAAACTACAATTGTCAAGGAGATACTGCACATTGTCTTCAAATACTTGTTTAAAAAATAATTATATGCTACTTGGAAAGGAAATAATAATGGAAGATCACATTTCAAAGTCTGTGAGATGAATCCAAATCTTGATTCAAAGGAAAACATTTTAATACCATATATTTAGTAATAAAAACGATATAGCTTTTATTGCAAATAAAATAACAGCATTGGGGTGCTTGGCTGATTCAGTCACTGTAGTATATAATGCTTAATCTCAAGGGTCATGAGTTTAAACCCTGCATTGGGTATGGAGATTACCTAAAATTAAAAAAAAAAAAATAACATAGTGTTTACTTAAGAAACACAAACAATAATTTCAAAGTAAATAGGAAAAAGGTATTATTAAGTTAAAAACAAATACCCTCCCCCCATCCAAGAGTAGTATTGAAAAACAAATCTAAATTTTGGTTCTTTCAAAAAGCCGACGTAATAGACAAAACTTTTAAGTGTAAGAAAAAAAAACAGAGAAAGAGAAGACAGCGGTACGCTACATTAGGAATAAAAGCATATAATTATATACTGAAAAGATTAAAAAAAATTTTTTTTAATGTTTTATTTATTTTGGGTACAGAGAGAGATAGAGCATGAGAGGGGGAGGGGCAGAGAGAGGGAGACACAGAATCCGAAGCAGGCTCCAGGCTCTGAGCTTGCTGTCTGCACAGAGCCTGACGCGGGGCTCGAACCCACAAACGTGAGATCTGACCTGAGCCGAAGCCGGCCGCTCAACCGACTGAGCCACCCAGGCGCCCCCTGAAAAGATTTTTAAATGGTAAGGAAATACCATACACAAGTTTACAGCAACAAATTTGATAATTAAGATTAATAAATATTCTTCAAGGAAGGTATAAATTACCAAAATGGGCTGAGGAAGTGTAGAAAACCTGAATAGACAATATGCAATTTAAAAGAAAGGGAAAAGTTGTCAAACATACACTTCTAAAATAAGGCCAGAACAACCCAGTTTTTAAATGAGTTACATTGACCTTCAAGGAGCATGTTGTTCTTTTGCCATTTAAAGTGTTAAGAAGCACTGGAAAACAAAAAGTTTCCAGTTCATTTTATCGGCTTCACAATTTCTGAGAAAAAGATTGCCCCAAAAGGAAACTGAAAACAAATATCTCTTAGGAATCCAGACTTTTAAAAGTCTGAATAAAATATCAACAAATTGAATCTGTAGTATATTTGATATATTTTAGTTTCCATTTTTGATAAATTCTCTTTATGAATTAGAAGCAGAAAAAGTGTTTAAAACATGATAGAATATTTGTTAGAAAGCAAAAGATATAAAAACAAAACAGGCATTCTTGTTACAATGGACAACACAATGATGCCCACACTGACAGCTCTTACTCGTTTCTTTGGAGGTTGTAAACAAAAACAGGTCATGAAAAATGTATGAAATATAAATATTATAAAAGACATATGAGGGGCACCTGGGTGACTCTGTCTGGTAAGCGTCTGACTCCATCTTGGCACAGGTCATGATCTCAGGGTTTGTGAAATCAAGACTTTAATGGAGTTCTGTGCTGACAGCGCAAAGCCTGCTTGAGATTTTCTCTGTCCCTTCCTCCTTCTCAGGATAAATAAATAAACTCAAAGAAGCAGCAGGAGCAGCAGCAGCAGAAGGAGCAGAAGCAGAAGCAGAAGGAGAAAGAGGAGGAGAACAAGAAGAAGAAGGAGAAGAAGGAGAAAGAGAAGGAGAAGAAGAAGGAGAAAAACGGACCTACAAAATGGTCATTATTTATACTTTCTTTGAGTTTCTTAGACAATTCAAGGTAATCATGTTTCAGCCTATCATAATTAATAAGATTCAGCAAGATGGAGAAAATCAACATTTAAGAATTTCATAGCTTTCTTATGTACTAGCAGTAGTTTTTCAGAGAAATTTGTAAGAAAAAAATGTATTCATAATAATAGTTCAGACTATGAAAATCTTGGGGAAAAATCTATAGGAAATACACAAGACCTAATATAAAAAAGCTACGAAATTTGACTGGATTTTCAATGAATATATTGGGAGATATTCCATGATCTTGAAAGAGAAGACTTGATATTGTTAAGGTGTCAATTTCATTATTTCCCAACAGTCTATACGTTCAATGTAAACACAATCCAAATATTTGATATTAAAATTTTTGCATATAATAAAGTAACATGATTAGGGTTGGATAAATTAGGAAGTGGTATTGAATCAATTAGCTAGCTGAAAAAGAAACCCCCATATTGCACTATACACAAAATTAATTTCTGTAAAGAATCACCATGTAATAGTGTAGTTTTAATTAATTTGTCAAATACTTTTATGATTTTATCTTGTATAAATTTAGGAAAATATAAAAGATCTTTTTTGTTCTCCTTTTAAGATTTTTTAGTGTTTATTTATTTTTGAGAGACAGAGAGAGACAGAGCATGAGTTGGGGAGGAACAGAAAGAGAAAGGGAGACACAGAATCCAAAGCAAGTTCCAGGCTCTGAACTGTCAGCACACAGTCTGACATGGGGCTCAAACCCATGAACTGTGAGATCATGACCTGAGCTGAAGTTGGATGCTTAACTGACTGAGCCACC